>NC_048893.1:199553524-199626314 GCF_011077185.1 Oxyura jamaicensis | reverse complement strand
TTTCTTTCTTTCTTTCTTTCTTTCTTTCTTTCTTTCTTTCTTTCTTTTTCTTTCTTTCTTTCTTTTCCTTCTCTTCTTTCTTTCTTTCTTTCTTTCTTTCTTTCTTTCTTTCTTTCTTTATTTATTTATTTATTTATTTATTTATTTCTTCTTTCTTTCTTTCTTTCTTTCTTTCTTTCTTTCTTTCTTTCTTTCTTTCTTTCTTTCTTTCTTTTCTTTCTTTCTTTTCTCTTTCTCTTTCTCTCCTTTCCTCCTTTCCCTCTTTCCCTCTTTCCCTCTTTCCTTCTTTCCTTCTTCACTTTTTGAGCATTTTACAAGAGAAAAAGCACAAGAAGCTGTTGTAGTACTTTCTACATTTTCTAAAGACGCTTATTCAGTACTGCACAAAACTCCCCAATAAGAGGTAAATCCAGAGGAAACTGATTCATCCATCCTGCTCATCAATCCCTCTGTTTTTCTAGCCACTGAATTGTGTTTAAATTCATCAATGCAAACCAAGTGCCACACAGAGCAGCATCTACTGCAGAGCGATCTCACCTGCACTCACTGCGGTTTTAAAGTACTGCATGTTTCATGCTAGCAGGCTCTAACCACAAAGGACCAGTAAAAAAGCTCTTTCTGTCCGACATGAATTAGGACGCTCAGTTAAAAATTCATAGGAAGATTACATAAAACCATATGCTGCTTTTATTTTTCCCCTTTTTCATTAAAAATGTACAGCTGCTCTGCATTAGACATTCCATTAGCCTGCAAGTCTCACAATCTGGACTTTGTAGTTAACGATGGGGGAAGGAATAACAGAGAGGGGAGAAGGGGGAAAATGCAAGTGTTTTAGGTACAATGTTCAAGGCTTCCTTAAAAAGGCAGTATATAAGGTGGACGGAGAGTTTAAGTGTGGGAGCAGAAGGACTGACGAAGAGGAACTGCATATTAGAAGAGACCTGTTTTCGGAATTATTGGCTTGCCCTCAGAACCTCTGAGCAGCATCAGCAATAATTAAAATAATATAACCTGTTTCCTGTGGTCATTTGGGAAGAAAATAAAAAATCTATATTCCAAATGGACTCAGGAAATGTTTAGACTCCTCTAACAGTGTTAAGTCACAGAGAGTTTTATGGCCACTCCGTTTCTTCTGCAGAAGACCCTTTAATTTACTTGGAAGACTTGAAAGGTCCAGCTTTATTATTAGATAATTGACTGTGTTGGGCAGTTAATTGTCTGGGATTGAATATGTGGTCACTTAATGTACTGCCAAAATGAATAATTTCACAATAATCTTCCTATACATTATAATGAGACGCATTCCAAAGAGTCTTCTTGATGATAGTGTGTCAATAAGTGTCCTAGAGGGTTTAGTTCAGAAGTATGTGAAGAAGCTTCTAGGTATAGGTGTGCAGTGTGTGACAGCAAGCTCAACATTGGAGTAGCAAACAGCATAATATTTAAAGTAGATTTATTTACACACAGAGGACCTGAATCTGAATTTTATCATGAGGCAGAAGCAAGGAGAAAAATTGGGAGCTTCTAAATGTGCCAGAAATATCTTCTTTATCCTCTGAACTTATTCACATGTATTCCGTCATTGTAGGTGGCATGTGTAATTCCCATATTAAAAACAAACAAGCAAATTTTTCATCATTTGTGAATTAGGAAGGGTTCATTTCTAATCTAGGCATAGTATGAGTATGCCTAATATATATATAGTATACATAATCTAGTTCATTTCTAATCTAGGCATAGTTCAACATTTTTGTTTTTATCTTAGCTTAAATACAAAAAATGAGGTATAACACTAGAGTCTATTCTCTCCATATATGATTGCTCCCAAATGAGCCATCTTGTATTTTCTTTATATTATTATATATTAAACATATTATTTCTTCTTGGTCTGATCCAGTATTAAAAGTCATAAACATTGCGTCTTCTCAGATTGATTATAGTTCTTCACAGTTACACAAAATGAGAAATACAAAAAAATTTTTGTTGAGTCTCAAATAAAATTTTAATACAAGGCATTGTGAAATGTGTGATGCAGTCACCATTGCTAAGCTGAATGTTTAATTAACCACTGCCTGAGTGCAGGTACTAGGCAACAAGAACACGGAGCACATTAAAGTGTCTTAATTAAATTATATGCAGTATGGTCATATTTAATTGTACACAGGACATGTTTTCTCCCTGTTTTTATTTCTACATACTTTTTTGTTCTACATCATCATAGTACTCCATTGATGAAGTACTTCTGAGGTACATTTCATTCACAAAATACATTTTTTCCCCAAATGTATGGGGTCTGGAAGAAATTTAACACACTCATTTGTTTTCTTAAGCATGCTACAAAATGATTATGCTGATATAAGGAGAATCACAATGAGTAGCATCAGTGAATCCTCAATTTAGCTCATTATCTCTCAAAATTTATGTTGCGTAGGGTATACCAAATACAGCTCTCTGCATTGTGGTTTTGGTCGAGGAAAGGATGTTATACATGGATATATGTAATGTCTATGAACTTGTGGCTGATGACCAGATCTTTTGTAGCTTTATGGAGACTGATAGGGTATTAATTGTTTAAGCAAATATTTTCTGAATTAGTAGTGCTGTAATCAACAACTGAAATAAACACTGTAGATAAAACAGATATCAACAAAACAAATATGTCAATGATTGCTTTAATAATAGAGCAGAATAGAAAGAACTGATCTGGAAGTTTGAGACCTTGATTATAGCCCAGAGCAGATGTCATGGCCAGACACAATTTTTGCTCTCCTGGGGAACACAGCTGATGTGCTGCAAAACTGTCAGCTACAAGAGCTGTGACAAAAGACCTGTTTCTGCAGGTTTAAGGAATTATCTTGACCTTCGAGTCTCAGGAACTCAGCTCACTGTGACTGTGATTCACTCTTAGTGAGATGCTGTTTGTCAGAGAGACACAACGCAGACGCACTCCTTTGGGTCTTTGCATTGAATGGGAGAAACACCGATGAGAACTTTGGCTAAAATGAGGTGTTGCAGAAGTGCTTGTTTCTATCAAGTCCGAACTTGGCCACAGTCTTAAAAATGAGCCTGATACAGCTGTATTTTGTAACGCTATTTTATTTGGCCAGATTTTCTCCTCATACTCATACAAGGTAAACTCCCTTTACTCCCAGGTCTGGTTCATCCCAGCAGGTTATAGTCATCTGCATCACAGCCTTGTGTTTGCAGCAGCACCTTAGTCCTTTGGGAGAGACACAAAAGATAAACAAACAAACAAAAATCTTAGTTTGCCATGTCAAAAACAAATCTGAGCACTGCTCAGAGGGCTTTTTAGGAGCCTTTCCAGCAGAGCTGTCTGGGAACTACGCTGTGTTAGGCCTTCTCTGTGCTATCTCACTCCTGGTTTCTATCCAGCTAGCCTCTCCCATGCTGGAGCTTGGCTTGGCCAGTTGTGGCTTGACTGGCCCTCTTCAGAGTCAAGATATCCCCAGCACTGTGGATCTGGTGTCTCTCTTCCCTGATGGCTTCATGCACAACTAGTTTGTGGCTCATGGCCCAGAGAAGAACATGTGAGTCCAGGGAGTTGGAAAGAGGACCACACAAAGAGTTTCAGAGGCGTGCAGTGAGTGTGGAGAGGCAGTGATTGGAGTATGTGAGGCAATATCAGACCAATATCATCCTCAGAGCGTGAGATTGCACATGTTCCTGAGCTTCTCCTCAAATAGCCTTTCTTAGTCTGGGATTCTTGACAGCAATTCTGACCTTTTAATCTTTGCAAGTATGGAAGATCTGAAGTAATAATTATTGTAATAAGAACTTCACCCATGGAGTCATCAGTCTCTGTCATGGCCTCAAGATGTCAAAATGGGCAGGGATGATATGAAAACACACTTGAAACTCTCCATACTTAACAAAGCTTAGAGAAACCTAACATTGTACCAACATTTTAAAAGGGTAAATGGAACAACCCAGGTAATTACAGTCTTGTCAGATTGACATTGATCCTAGGGAAAATAATGGAATTGCTGATGCAGGGCTCAAATAGTAAAGGCATACAGGAGGGTAATGTAATTAATGCCAATCAATGTAGTTTTCTGGAGAAAAAAAAAAAAAAAAAAAAAAAAAAAAAAAAACTATATATCTTGTCAAATCATCCTGATGACTTTTTTATGAGATTACGAGTTTAGTAGAGAAACATAATAGTTTTGATGTAATAGGCTGAGACTTCTGTAAGGTTCAACTCTGTGCTGCATGACATGTTGATTAAGAAACCAGAATGATCCAAGCTCAAACCCAGAAGTTATTAAAAATGGTAAAATCTGGCTGAAGATTAAGTCTCAGACAGTTTTTGTGAATGGGTACATCAAACAGTGTTGTGTCTAGTGGACCAATGATTTGCTGAGTCTCTGTTTGATATTTCCTGTAACAACATGGAAGAAGATGTACTCAGTACTGGTAGTTATAAGATTTTACAATTACTAGTGGAATGTTAAATCATGAATAGAACGTATCCTTGATATAGAACAATCTGGACTGCTTTATAGTAAAGTGTGAGACAAAAGTAAAATCAAATATATAGGGACAAAGGTTACAGCTTGTTTCTATTTTCAGAGGCAGCAATTCACTGATATGTTTGAAGGATCCTGGTTTATCACTGATGAGCATGAATGCCAAAAATGAGTAATATATTTGAAAGGGGGATCTTGAGTAAAGCTAAGTGTATTACCTTGTCATTTTTTTATTTTATTTTTTATGCCTGACTTCACTGTTTGTTAACCTGGGGAATATTTGGGGGGCACATGTGAATTGACATCATAAGAAAATAAGGATCGTAACACTAGATAAGCTAGGAAATAATAGATTATCCTAGATGGTTGATATAAGAAAATGTGTTTGTGTTGTGTTTTTTTTTTCTCTTTCTGCTTGCCCCTGCTACTACTTTGAGGATGGATAGCAGCAGTGTTCACAATACTGTCAAAACCTAGGGACAGGTTTAATAATGTGAGTCCATTTTCCTTCATCTGTGAACAGGCGCAGGCTATTATCAGCTTGATCCAGGGTTCTCTGTGTGCACCGTGCTGTCCGTCTGTGGCAGGAGGGGATTCCATGTTGATATTTCTCTTCATTTCTGGTTTGACTGTCACATGCACTCATTGGGTGCTTGTCACCCTTGACAACAGCAGATCTGTCTCTATCAGAAAGGTACTCAGCTGATCCCAGGTGTCTTCTACTAAGCAAGAAGGTCATGACTCAAATTTCCTCTTAGTCTATCTTTCTGTAGACAGGGAAGTTTGGGAAAGGGAGAGAAACATTTCTAATACTAGACCTGGTGTCTCTTTTCTGTTGATAGAGGTGATACAGCAGAATCAATGTCTTTTTTCATGAAAGAGAAACCAAGGTTGATAACAAGTGATGTGGGCAGATAGAGCCTGCCAGCTTGTTTCCTGCAACGGTGGATGAGAAGAGCTGCCCCACTGCCTCTGTCCCTATCTTTCCCAACACTGCATGAAATGTAGCAGTTCAGTACCTTAGGCTCTTGCCGCCATCCTCATCGCTTTTATCTCCAGGGTTCAAGCTCCCCTCACACCTACATCACTGTTAAAATTTTCTTGAATTCAGATCATGGTGTGGAGGGACAAGGAAAAAGGGGCAACATTATACATCCAGTGACTTACTGTATACAGTTTCATAAACTCTTTTATTTTGGGGTATTTAAATTGAGTTGTTCTTAAATTTTCTTGTATCCAGGAGCTTGGAGATGGAGTAAAAGGGAAAGAAACAGTTGATAACGGTTTCTCCCATTATCTAGGAGGCCACAGGGCCATTATCTAGATTGAACTCTGTGCTCAGAGATATGGGATGATCTTTTTTTCTGGACTAGCAAATGGTCTTTATGTTTTCTTTACATACGTCCTGTCCAAAAGTAATAGGCATATCTAACCACTTGGACTTGGACTCAGACCATCAATCCATATTGCAGACAGCAGATAGTGAGAAGTAACTAATAAAACCTTCAGGTTAGAGTAACCCTAGGATGGATTTGACCTCTGTGTCACATTACAAACCCCAGACTATCATGATTCCCTCCTGCAGTTATTCTAATGAGCTGAAAAAATGGTTTTGGACATACTTTCAGAGTGTTGTTGAGACATAAATACACTTTAAGTGAGGACTACATAATGTTTTCCTGTTTGTGCATAAAAAAATAATGGAGCAGTAAGCCAGTGACCCAGAGGTGAAAGCCTTTGCATTCTATATTGCCAATTTATTACACACACAAAATTTAAATATATAACTTAATTCCAGTGCAGTTATAGTGTCTTGGTGTCCTTCCTCTAGTCTGTTTTTCAGTAATTTGGATTCTAAGCACTACACTTTCAACTCAGCAGTCTGTCATAGAGCAGCCATCCATGGTTCTTACTATTGCTGGGAGCTTCTTGCTCTATAATCAACGATGAAGGGTTATCCCCACTGTGTATCCTAAAAGAGATACTGCAGTTAATCTACCCCGGTGAATACACACTCCAGAGATATTTATGCAGTCCTGGGCCACATGTACCTAGACTGGGATCAAGATCCCAGTGTGCAGTGCTCAAGGCCCTGTGCTACTCATAAAGACACAGGAGCTTTATGGACCAGGTGGAGAAATCTGTGGAAATCAGTCAACAGTTTAGTTTTGTTTCAATCAGAGGGTAAAAGAAAGCAGAAAATAAGCTTCAGTATTTCACCTTGTCATTTTCCAGGCATAAATAGCTGTGAGCAGCATAAAGCACACTTGCAATTATCCTAATGCCTATAGAATGGATTGGACTTGTGATGCTGGACACCTTCCCAGGTGAGTCCCTTGTGTGCCTGGTGTTTGCTGCAAGAAATGGGTGAGCTGCATTGGCAGTCTGAGACTGTGGAGCATGTGTAAATCTGGTATTACCAGGGGAAAATATTTGTTTTCCATGCCTGCACCGCAGAACAGACCTGTGCAATCAACATGGAAACGCCTGTAATTTCCAGACTTAGGGCAGGCAACTGGGTCCTATGTCCAACAAGGGCTGACAAACATCAGAAACCTAGGAAAAATATAAAAATCCTTAACTTTTTTTTTTTTTTTCCCAGAAAGAAAAACAAATTATTTCAGACAGACGGTAGCCCTAGCAGAGACAGCAGCTAAGAGGCTCTGTCCATTACTTTGCTCTTAATCAGCAACTAATTTTTGTTGTGTTGGGAATAGGGGCCCCATGTAGCTTTCTCCAAGCCCACCGCTCTCTGCTTTTCTGTTATTTTCCCTGACAAATTTGTCACACTGCAGACTAGGAAACATGGACTTGGCAGTAAGTAAGTAAAATTGTGCTGCAGGCTATAGATTGAGGCAACTTTGCCTTCAGGACTTAGGCAAGAGCATCACAGATGGACTTGGGGGTGGGTTCACTGGGATAGCTGAGAACTGGGTCACCTTGCAGTGGAGGCAAGATATAAGATTTTACATACCAGTGGTCTGTTTCTGCATGACAAATAGCCTCTGTTCTTGAACTACAGCAGTAGAACCAAGTTAATAACTCGGCAAAAGAAAACCATCTCAAAATAAGATAAAAATAACACCAAGAACTTGTAGCTGGGTAGATAGCCCAAACTTTGCCAGTTCTGTGGGATAAGTATTACATTTATCCATGCAAATTCCACTACTTTTCCAAGCTTTTGGAGACCTTTCTTCCTGTAAAATGGAAGGATAGTAGACGAGGAAAGAAATCATCTGTCTCATGAATTAACTGGGTACTACTTTCTTTTGTGTGGGTATGCAAGTGGTAGACCCTGTAATTGTGGAGTCTTTTGCATAACATCTCCTTGAGGTTGACAGAGAATGACTATGTGTATCTCAGTGAAAATGGTGGCTCCTAGATATCTAAATTTCAGTTTTATATGGTCCAGACATGATTACTGTAAACAGTATTAGTTTAGTTGTTGTTAATAAAACACTCTAATATAATCATTATTTACCTGTCCTGTGTCCTCCCAGCTGCAGCTCTGGGTAGACATGTCTATGCAATTAGAATTAACGCAAACCACTTAAAACTTGAATGCCTAGTTTATTTTCAAATGGGAAGGTCAGCATCATTATCCTTGGTGGATTCAATTACCAAATCCTGCATAATCACAGAGCGTGCTTCCTGTCTGCTAATCATGACTTGCTCTGCATACATTATGTGCAAATATAACCAAAACAAGAAGTGGCATTTCCATATGTTTTGTGCCTGTAATTACTTCTTACAGGTTGCATTTAACTTTCTTAGTATAATGTAAATTCCTTTTATTGACTTTGTTTTTTTAAAAAAAGACAAAAGAATAATAAAACCAGTGGCAAGCAAAAATAGGAAAGCATCTGTATGCAATTAATCCTTCTGCTTTATTTAGACCCCACAGAATCTGTGAATGTAAGTCACAACAGTAGAACAAAGTTGTTAGAGTTATTGCATTTGGAAACACCTCTCACAAAGAACAGCATGTGTAATTAATGGCCTTGGAATTATTTTGTTGGTTTTGGTTTAGTTTTGCTTAAGGAAGAGAATTCTGATAAACTTGTATTCTTTTTTTTTCTTTTTCTTCTTTTTTTTTTCTTTTTTTCTCTTTTTCTTTTTTTCTTTATTATTGAATTGTTTACAGCTATTGTAAACAAAAATCCTAGTGACAAGATCAGGGAGTATTAGCACACAATAAAAAAATACAGCCACCTAATTAAATGTAAACATCCTTTAATGAAACAAATTGTATTCTTATGTGGAAAGCCTGATCTATAACCAGTGTGAAATCAACAGGTGTTTTTCCCGGAGCTCCTTCAGTTTTGAGCCAAAGCTGTTAAAAATGTGCCTTCTTTATGCTACATTTATGCTCTAAAGGGATAGAAGAAACATGTTTTTAATGTTCATGAAAATTTTCACTTGTCTACCCTCCTTGTGGGTGTACACACACACCCCTCAAACACATGCACAAACATGCTTTTTTGAGATCAGGACTCTGAAGTAGAGCAGTTTGCTTTATTTTCTGCCTTAGGTTCTTGTATCTCCACCATCCTCAGGACATAGAATCACAGAATCATTAAGGTTGTAAAAGTTCTCCAAGATCATCTGGTCCAACTACAACCCTACTACCAACGTAACCCACTAAACCATGTCCCTAAGCACCACATCCAACCTTTCCTTAAACATGCGATACATCCTCCCTTTTATAACACCGTAGATGCACCCTTACTTCATCTGGATGCAAAATATCACAGATGAATATTAGGGCACGGTAGATCTCTGGTTTCTACCTCAACAAGACAGCTATTTCAGAGATGACATCACACCAGGTTTTATTCTTCATTGATAAACAGCAGAAACAGCAGAGAAATCTGATCCTATCTTTGATCAGCCTGCAGAAGTGTTGCACCCTGGTGGTCCTCACTCCTCAAAAAGTCCCTTTGCACTGAGGCCTGCTCTGGAGCCACCCTAAAGACCAGGCCCCGTGCCTGCGGAAGCTGCAGCCCTGCAGGCACGGCCCCAGCACTGCCAGTGGGTTCCCACCAAAGCAGTCAAGATGCCATTTCCCCACATACCTCCCAGTGTGGGAGGGCTGCTGGTCTCTGAGATCCTTGCAAGAAAGCCATGGACCATCACTAAGTAGCCACACACGGTGAAAGTGGGTGGGCTGGGAAACAGCCCATGCTCACTGTTGTTCTCCACTGTAGAAAAAGAAATGCTGATGTAAGGGCTGAAATGGAGGACCAGAGACCAGAGAGTCTGGAAATGCTCTTACTGACTTGCATCATGCAAGATGGTGATGACAACACCAACATGGATTACACTGAAGACAATGTGGTGGCTATGTGTAAAAACAACTAGCAAAATTATTTTGGGAAATTATTTTTTATAATTCACATAGACAGACTTAGATCTTTTATTTTTTGAAATGTTTCGTAGGCTTATGCTTTTATGTCAAAAATTTCAAACCCACTAAAAGGAAAAAAAAAAAAAAAAAAAAAAGGAAAAAAGAAACAGACACATACATACACAAAGACAAAGATATTTATTAAAACATTTTATATTTTAAGCATTTGAATTCCCTTTAGGTTTTACTAAGTGTTCTCTCTGCATTAATTCAAACAATATTATTTGTCAATTTCTGAGAGAGTTTGTGAGCCTAAGATAATTACAGTGGTTGAATCTTTCAAGTGAATCTCCTTTGGCAAGAGAATTTCACTGGAGGGGAATTGAATATGCTTTAAATTTAATAAAAAGAGGCAAAAGGTACCAGGTCACAAGTAGCAGAATAAAATGAACATCAAAGATGACATTTTATAGGACTTCACCATGACATCAATATTTGGGCCATTTTGAGATCTGAGCATGGGAACAACGTTGAAACCAATGTGGAATGAAATAGGCCTGTTTCTGGACTTTTTTTCTCGCATGCTTTGGAAAATATAATTGTAGATTTTGGTGGTATTACTTCTTATGGCATTAAGGTAGTTTAGAGGAAAATTGGACTGACCAGCTATGGGAGTCTATAAACTAAAGAGTGGGTTTACATTTAGCAACAAGCAAAAGATTATTTTTTTGTTTTGTTTTATTTTGTGAGTGTGTGTGTGTGTTTTTCCTTTAAAGTCATGTGAAAGTGCTACCAGGTAGTATTACTACAGCATGCAAAGATTTTCATTGAGGCTGAGTTTCCACTATGTCAATAACTTCTCATGCCCACAGTAAAAGACCCCCTAAAGCTCTGCAGTCTAAATAATCCTGTCTCAAAGAGTTTCAGTGGAGAACTTTGGCAATGGTGGGAGAGACTAATTGTAGGGTGGGATTTGCCTCCTCTAGCTTCAGAGATTTCAGTGTGGTTTTCTGCTTGTGAGTTCCTCAGCTAAACTCCTGCTACAGTTGCATTGAAGGGGTAAAATAGACATTTTTTTCAGGTGTGATTTCTCTGGCCTGTTTTAACGTCTACCTTTGGATGGGATGAATCCTGCCCCAGAAGCACTTTCTTTTGTTCTAAAGTGAATATCAAAAGACCAGCTCAGATGTGGAGCTGTACTTTGTAGATGTCTAAAGATAGGAGAGACAAATCTTGTCAAAACCCATAAAACTTGTAGTCTTCTGAACACTGCAAGCGAATTGAGATGTGTAAAGTCCTTTAAAACCTATGCATTAAAATGCTCAGAAAGCTCTAGGAGGGGAGTGATCTGAGTTCCCGTGGTAAATGAAAGCAAAACAGAGTTTCGCTGCTGGATGGTGCTCAGCTAGGCTGTGATCTTACAAGCCTGCATGACATCCTGGAAGGTAGCAAGTTTTTCATCGTGCTTTCCCACACCTTCTGAACTTGCCAGGAGGGCTCTTCTCAGGTCCCATTGTCTGGTCCCATTCCTGTGGCCTCTGTCTGAAGACAGTTCCCACTTTGTTTGCGATCATTTGTGTTTTCAGCAGTTAAGGACATTTCTTCTGCTCTTTGTCCCCTTTCTCCTCATCTTACAGTGCCAGCCACGGTTTCTGGCTGTTTTGCATTAACTACTGACGAGACCATCTAATTCAGTACTGTCTGTGAAGCCACTGTATTAATATCAGTGACAAACAGATGTTTGTTCAGAGCCTCAAGAAGGTGAAAAACTCCCTGCAGTTACTTCATGGTGAGATCAGCGGAGACCTCTTTCCTCTGGTGCTATCGTGCTCCCTCTGGCCCTCAGAGATGGATGTGGCGCTGGGTATCCATCTGGCCCCTCTCTTCTGTCTTTCACAGTGGGGTCAAGCCATTTCTTCTTGGCAGGGGGTTGCTTTTGATCCTCCACTGCTGTGAGAGGAAGGCAGGATGGGGCTTGCTTACTGCATAATCTGTTTTTCTACCGGTAAGCAGGAGCTGTAAGAGAATAGGATCATTGTGAGAAGGTCAGATCACACAACTTCACTTGCTGGGGTAAAAAAGAGAAATCCAGCTGCCCTTACAGAGCAGCTTGCAGATTAATTACAAGTCATATTGTGGACTGTAATTAATCTTGCATATAGAACTTTATTCTATATAAATCCAAAACTCAGAGCCCCTCTGCATGTTCTAGATCCTATTTCTTGATCAAGGTCATAGTCCAGGTAGTCACCTGGTTTCACCTCCAGAGTTTGCTGGTTGTGAACAGATTAATGACATGTTCACCTTCACTACAAAAATCTCTTGGGGTGTTAACCCTCAGTTTTAGGTATATCTCTTCACAAGCAAATTTACACCTGTGCATCCTGGCTTTTAGAAAAGGCTTTACAACTGATTTTTTTTTTCTTGTAGAAGTGATTATTTATTGTTTTCAATAAAAAAAAAAAATGTTGAAAAAACCTTTTGAAAAGCCCAGATTGAAGTTTTAGAGCTAATTTCTCAACTTCTGTCTGCTTTACATCCCAGCAACTTCATGTCTTTAAATATACTCAACCTGTCTAATGTACTACGGAGCTATATTGATTGGCCCTTTCTGCTTACCCTGGGGAGACATCTTCTGAGTGTATTTGTTAGCCTGTAGTGTTTACTTGTTTCTCTGACTTTAAGTTCTGGGACACTTATGATGTGTTTTAAGCTACACAGAGCAGAGAGGAATCCTTCTACTAAAATGCACCTGCAACACAACATCTGCTTCATCCATTCATAACCTCTTTGATCCTAAGCAGGAACTGATGACCTTAGTGCCAGTCCTTAGTGCCAGACCAGAAGTATTCAAGAGGTTAGTTTTTGAAGGGATCATGCCAAGAGATCTTGTATTCACCAGGACAGTACCCAAAACACTATGCTTATGATTTTCTTCTTCTTCACTGGGGAGGAAGGATGCTACTGGCTAGATAAACCTGCCGGCAAAATGCAGCAGGTTTCCTTTGAAGTCTTTGTTTTGCCATTTATTGGGCTACTCTGAGTGTTTTTCTGCCTCTTTTTTATGGCAATAGTTTCCAGATTTTGAGCTGTTTTCTTGACATACATTCCCGGGGTGGGTGGATGAGCAGAGCAGAAACATGGGTTAGTTTTGCTTCATTTGGTTTTCAGCTTGTATACAACTTTCCTATTTTTGTAATTGAGCCATCTTTATCATTTTTTCTGCTCTCACGACACTACAGGGAAGCTGTTGAATTCCCTTAACATTAATTTGCTTTTGCAAAGAAAAAAAGCAAAAAGATTTTTTTTTTTTTTTTTATGCAAACCATGCTGTCTTTCTGGTCTGCACCAATTGGAAGGCATTTGCAAATGCTCCTGTCTCAGTTGCTGAAAACTGCCTTCCCATATGTTTTCCTGATTAAGAAATTCAACCCACCAAATGGCAGAGTTTGCTCAGCTGGAGCTGACTGTTTGGTTGGGATTAATAAGCAGTGTTCTTCTTCCCATACGTCTTCCTGTTTAGTATAAAAGAAAACAAATTACTTTGGGGCTTTCCTGCTTATTTGTTCTTACACAAAAAGTATATTCTGGGAGCTTTCGCAGTGTGCCTGACTCCTGGAAATGCAACACGAAAACAACTTGCAAGCTGTCTCCATAGGCCGTCAGTGCTTAACAAGGCTTGCGCCTGGGCAGCACTAGAGCTGGCTGGTTAAGTGGTGAATGCTGAGCGAGAGAAAAATAACTGACTGATCTGGGTTACACAAAGTCTTATGGGGATTTATTGGTAGATTTTCTTTAAAAACGACAAGAAGAGGTAAATTTAGTGCTTGGATTGATAGCTCAGGAAGCTGAAAATCCTTAGAGAAGAGGATGAGCACTGCCCAGGCCAAGCAAAGCCATCATTTCTCATGCTGTCTTATAGGTGTGCCTTGTTTTTTGTTTTTTGTTTTTTTCCCATATGGCAGCATCTTTATGGACTCAGAAAATCTGGTTCTGGCTATTCAAGTTTGAAAACTCTGCTGAGTTTGACAAAAGGGTCAAACAAGATTCTAAAGACCAATAAGTAGCCAGAGCTTTTAGGCACTGACACCTGCAGTTGGACATTAAAAGAGATTATAGCTCTTGAGTGTCCTAAATCCAACCTAAATGCAACAGAGCTCAGGTGCGTAACCTTTATAAGCCTCCTGTCATTTTATGAACTTCCTCTGTCTTTTGGGGCTGCTGACTTGACCAGGTCCACCAGCTGTGATTGTTATGTAATACGAATTTCTAAGAATTCTTACCTGATGGCTTGATAAATATTTTTTATATAATATATATATATAGGTTGCTATTTTATTCTAACACTCCTCTTTTTCATCTTTGTGTGTTGATATTTTTATTTTCTGAGTAACTTTGGCACGTTATTGCACGCATGTGTGTATGCATGTGCAAATACATAAGCCACATTTTTCTTTTGGGGCCCACTGTTACTTTCCAGTTTACAGATGATTTTTCTTTATAATTCCTTATTTTTTCCTTATGACAAGGTTTCTGAAAAAAACATCAAATGAAACTTTCTGTGGTTGGTTTCTGCTCAAAGGTGGATTCTTTTACCCTAGGTTGGTGTACATTGCTTTCAGGCCTTTTCTCAGATGTGGAAGTACAAGGGAAGAAAAACAAGGTTCTGTTAGGTAGGTCTATTAGCTAGGTCTATTAATTCTTGTTTGGGGTGTTTTGTTTTGGTGTTTTTAATTATTATTTATTTATATGATTTTTCTTAATTTTTTTTTGTTTTGTTTTGTTTTTCCTGAGCAGACTACAGGGACTTAGTTAACTGCTTGGTTAAGTGTGGTGTGTGAGGTGAGAACTGAGCCTTGCATTTTTGCATCAGGAAAGATGGGTTACTTGTAAATAGACGCTGACCTGAAAGAGCTTTCTCCTCCTTATATCATAATACCTTTGCACTAAGAAATTATTTTAGGATCTGTATTTTTCAGTAGGATCCAGCCTCTGGCTGTATAACCGTGTTTGATAGGGATTTTGTGTTACAAGAAACCTCTAAGTCCTTGCAAAGGCTAGATTTCACTGAGTGTGGAGGTGCATTTTTCTGAAAGCCACTTTAACTGGCCCAAATCATTCCCACAAGCATTTTGGCAAAAGATCTGCCTCAAAATGTGCCTAGTGAATGCAATGTTACAAAGTGCTAATTTAACACCAGGGCGTACAAAAAGCCATACTGGGCCAGGGCAGAAGTTACCAGCATGGTACCCGATCTCTGTTGTATAGAGATTCTGGGGCAGGGTGGGAGTGCAATGCAATTCCCCTGCACCACATCCCAGCTCCCAGCAATCTGCTATTCTGGGACTACTTGAACCAGAGGTGGTATCTCTGTGTTTAATAGCCCTTGATGGATTTTTCTGCAGCTGTCTGCTCCTATTTCTGGCATGTATTTATGTAAAAGAGCAACAACAGAGAGCAGTCACAGTGTCTCATTATACATCGGCCATCAGAAACAGAAAATATCCCTCAACCTCCAAAGTTAGAAGGTTTCCAGACTCTTCCATTTCCAGTTCCCATTATAATTCTAGTGTTTAACCAGCCACTTTAGAGCACTCATATTCCTTGCCAAGCAGCCGTACAAAAGCTGCCAGGTTTCATTCTTCTGACTTGAGAAACACTTATGTTTTGTTGTGCCTCTTTATTGAAGGTAGTGTTACATGGGTGTTTCCTAATATCAGCTGTGTTCAGGAATCTCTGTTGTACAATCAAAGGGTAATTTCCCCTTAAGAATTACACCAGTCTTTCGAAAGGCTATAATATTTCCTGTTTCATCTGTCTGTAGCCTGTGGCGATCTACAGGGGGAGAAAAAGCAGCAGCAGCAGAGCCAGGTAAATTCTTATCTATGGACTCTTTGGCAGACAATGCAGGTTTCATGCTGCTGCCCATACGTAGAAGTGAGCACCGAAGCCCTGTTGATGCACTGGTGAATGACCTGGAACTGTCGTCTGAAGGATATTTCAATACAGGACACAGGTGAACAGTATGAATGTTTTCAATGAAGTGCAATACAATCCTCAAACTAGTGCCTCGGATAACTAAATAAATGCCTGTTCCTCTGTACAGAGGCAAATTGCCTTTCTTATGGCTAGCAGCTCCCTCTGCTCCTGAGGTACTAACAATCTTTTTTTCTCTGAAATTGTCTAATTGAGCAACACAGATTAATTAAATTTAAGTGTGTAATAACCCAGTATGTTGCCTTTGGCACTAAAGCCACTTAAGAAATTCTTATGCCCATCTTGTTTCTTCTGTGGAGTCTGCTGCCCCACTTTATTATGCTACTCGTAGGCCATGCTGTGCATACGGTCACTGAAACAATTTAGATAAAATGAAAAGGAAACAACACTTTTAAATCAACATCATTTAAAACGCTTGCTTAAATCACAGCGCTGCAGATGGTTCTATGGGCCCAAATCAGTGAATAAAGAGTAGTGGGTGTAGGCAGGACCAAATTCCTGGGAGTATAAAATCTTACACCAACTTTGCTGCTAAAGATGAAGAATAGCAGAATGACAACTTTGGAGCAATTATTCTCCGTTTTGATTTAGCTTGAATTTTCCTGCTTCAAGCCCGAGCATGTGCCTAAAATTAGGCTCATTCATATTCTCCAATTTTATCTGCTGGGCTAATAAAAGACAAAACTTCTCCCTACACGTTGTCTCTTGCAAAGCATATTTTCACTTTACTACATTGTTTGCTGTTTTTATCAAAAATAGCTAGAAAAAATCTGAAGGCAACATGACTGTGAACTATTCATGTGTAGAGCTTTCAGAGCTGGTGCTGAGCACCATTAGCACAGGATGAAGATTAATTTGTCGTAGTCTAAAGTAATGAAACTTTAGAAGTGGAAGATCTCAGCTCCTGGTATTGTAAGTGGCTAGCATGAGGCAGGCTGAAATCCTCTTTTATGGCAATGAATGCTTTGCATTATCAAACCCCTTTGGAAGCATCTCAGCTGAAACAGCTAAACCCTGAGGCCCTATAAACAACCAAACACTTTTGCAAATTTTAACTTTCCTTTGGATCCATCCTCATGACAGCCTTTTGCTTTCTGCTGTGTTCTATACCACAGATGCATCTTCTCCCCGTTTCTATTTGCCTTCAGGGAAAAGACTGGCTTTTATCTAAGTTTGTATGCTAGGCACCAATAATGCTGTTTAGAGTCTCTAGACATTACTGGAATGTACATAAATAAAATCAGGAGGCCTAGAAACTATGGATTTACAAAATAAAACCATTTCAGAAATGAAGCAAGTTGTGGAAAGTGGACAGATATCTCATCCATCTGGAGATTTTTTAAATCATTTGTTATAGCACAAATGAGAGCACTCCCAAAGCCTTCTTCAGAGCACTGTTTATTTTCATAATGAGACACTTTCCTGTTGTCTCTATTTTTGTGCATTTTTTTTCTCCTGTAGAATTTCTCCAAAGTTATAGAAATTGAAGATGAAAGACTGACATTAGAATATATATATATATATTTGCAATGCATTCTGCCTAATTTGTGGGTGTCCTCATGTTTACTCCAGGCAGCCAGTGGCATCATCAGATTATTAGCTGTGAAGCAGGAGCCTCTGTACTTTCTTCCACTTCAAAGAGTCTTGTTTAGGGGAGACTTTCCCATTAATACAAGTACATCTACATCACCATCCTACCTGAGATATATTTTGATGGATGATAGAGAAGTCCCATCCGTCAGCCCACTGTGATATGAGCACTATGAACACTAGATTCATCAGTTTTTTGCCCTCACCTTTTTTCCTGCCTGTGTTTATCTCTTACTTCTTGACTTATAATTTATCAGTTCCTCAGTGGAAGGGTTCTCCTTCTGGTCTTGCAGAAGTACCGGGTGGGATGCAGATGTCTAAACATGGGCATCTCCTGCCTTTAGAGATGCCGAGCAACATCTGAACTTTCCATCTTGGAAAGCTATGACATAGGATCTTGTAGGAGGACCTCAATCCTCTGCAGTGGCAGAGGGAAACCTAGCAGGATAATGCTAAGGTGACTAAAATCCACCTGGATGGTCTTAGCTGGGGTGCTGAAGTGCATTAGCAATATGAATAATACTTAATAATCATGGACACATTGCTAAGGATGCATTAATGATAAACATTTATCACACTTCTACACAGTTTTTTTGGCTATATCTGCATTTGCTTCCTTTGTCACAAAAGGCTGTACTCTGAAGCAGGGTTCATTGTTTATGGTAGTGATTACCATTCAATAGGCGATTCCAGACATTGAGACGTGGCCAGGGGGCATGAGCCGTCAAAGGAAGCGTCCTTTTCTTCTTTGTTTGAATAAATGGCTATAATTTTTTGACCAAATGGTTTGCTCTGTGTGGGGTCTGACATGAGAACGGAACCCTGTTTGATTCTCTGCAAGGGGACTTGAGTGACCTGAGTGAAAATCCCAGAGGCAAATATCTCTGAGCACTGAGAGGAATTGCAGGTGGGGTCTGTGTTTTGTATGAGGGCACAGTCATCTCCCCAGCAATTCACACTTGGACAAAGGACCACCAGTATCAAAGCCCTCGGGCTCAAAAGTGGAGGGTTTATAGAGATTTAAAAAAATATAATAAAAAAATAATAAAATAAATAAAATAAAAAAATAATTTGTTGTTGGATGTGTGGGCTTTCAAAAAGACACTTGAGAATGAACAGGGAAGGCAAAGGCACTGCAGATGAATGCAAAGTGGAGTCTTCTATACAAAGTGGCTGCATAGCAGAAGATACAGTTTTCAGCTTTCCTAGCTCAGAGGCTGCTGGGTGAATTGATTCAATTTGCAGTGGAAAATGATGCAATTGTTTTACTAGTTCCACAAAGATAAATGTCTGTATTTCATCAGAGCAAACACATAAATGAGCAGCAGCTCCATAATCTATCCTTCTTGATGGCACTGGAACTGAGTGCATTTGGCTCTGAAGTTATCGGCTTAGCTAAACTGGCAAGTTTCTCATTTGAACAGAAACAACTTTAACAAGGAGAGTTTAAAAAACCAATGGAAAGATTCACATTCTTTTCTTTACTCCCCTTTCATACTAAATCAAATACATATTTTGACTCCATTTTGCTTTCTGAAGCATGTTGCATTTCTTTAGGCTATGGACGAGCATCTATAATGCTTCCTTGGAGCCAAACACATCTGCAAGAATTGGCTTTATGATGGTCTTTTGTCATAACACAGTTCCAGATGTTGCCGTTCCTCTGGTTCACAGTGTGGTGTGCACTCTCCATGTAAGATGTGGTTTTGGTGTCTCTTTTATCTTAACACTTCTTGTTAACCGTAGGCCAGTGGGCTGACAGCCTCCATCCAAAGAGTTTTAGGAAGCTGAGGTTGGCTTTCAAAAGCAGTGTGTTTGTTTAACCATGTAATATAGAGGGAGTTGGACATTGCTTTAATATTTTTCATGCACCGGTGCTCAGCAAGGATTAGTTCTCAAGAACAATCTTATCTTTGCACAATGAGAAAGCTTACATCCAGATGAGTTTACATGGCCCAAGGTGGGGCTTTGCCAAACAAACAGCTGCAAAGAGATCAGAGCTTGCAGGGGAAATTTTCTGTAAGCTCTTCCCTCCAGAAACTGGTATTTTGAAGTGGGCAGCTCATTAGATCTGAGTTGCAGGTCTGCAGAGAAGTAAAGGAAAGAGAGGGGCAGGACAGGTCTTCCCTTAAGGAAAGAGAACCAGGCAATGCTGTTGGAGGTCTGCAGTCCCTATTGCTCCCCAGAAAAGCCTGCCCACTGACACATTCAGCACGTGGACTGAGTAACTTGTATGCTTCTTAAGTGACAACAGATTTTATCAAACAAGTTTTGCGTGAGAAATGGAGGCTGTATTTTACTTCTCTCATTGTTGCCACTTTTATTAGTCTTCAGACAATCACAGTGTCTCTAGCTGTGTAGGCAGTGTCTTACTTCTTACTTGTTTTTGCAGGAGAGTGGTATTAAAATAAAAGCAAACCTCTCCCTTAGGTGTGTGCATATAGCGATTAGGGGACCATAAATAGCATCACTGGGCTTTGAGGCAGAGGTCATCAAACTATGTTGCATGAGATACTGGTATTTTGAGAAATGATTGGTAACCACATGGTTGTGAAAGTTGCAGTGGCTTATTTGCAACTGCTGTAGTGTATTAAAAGACAGGGTGTAATTCACTTCAGTAGAATTTCTCCGTCAAACAATATAATTTGCCCGGCAATAATTTTGATTGCACTAATTGTCAGGGAATCACAGGAGAGACTACCCATAAAGCTTCCTTCTGCAGACATGTAAGGGCAAACTCTGATTCTCAAATATTGTTTGAGGACAACACCATCAGGTCTGCACAAACACAAGTCCACATAACACAGAAATCCACGCACATGCCAGACATCTGCTTTGTCACTAGCTTTAGCAGAAAAGCCAAGGACTGTCTGATAAATGGCCGTTCCCTGGAGCTATATTTTGAAGTGTTTGCCTCCCTTTGGCTTCAGAATCAATCCCACATCAGCACCTTAATAGAAACACACTGACCATAATGTTCAAAGTCACTGACTTCTGGTGTGAAACTCAGAGCAAAATTTTCAAAGGAGTTAAAGAGCAGTGGGAATTTCTGGCCTGTACGTGTTGTACCAGCCAATGTTTTCAGGCTTATTGTACATCAAGTTTGTTTAAAAACCTGGTCCCAAGTGGTTTGCTGTTTTAAGATAAATTGCATAAATATTATTATTAATAATAAAATAAAGATAATAACTGATCTGGTAAATCATGTAAACATCTCTGGAAACATCTTTACTGCTGGGAATTTAAATGCAGGGGTGAAGCAATGTGGGGAAAGCTCAAGCAAGTAACACCTCCATGCTCATCTGTCCTGTAAAAAAGCAGCCATGCTTCCCCATACCTTTCACACTCCCATCTTTCTCGTCAGTTTTCATTCACTTGGGATGAAGGCGGGGCTGTCATTTCCTATCCCTTTAGATGCCTCCTCACCCAGCATGGCCTGCAGACAGTGCAGCAGCATGGATGCCAATGCTAAAAACACCCTGGGAGAAAAGAGCAAGTGAAATCAGGAAAGTAGAGAGGATGGTGTGAAGGAAAAAGCTCAATACAGCAGTTAAGGTTAATTATTGGGGTCATCACGGGAGATCTCTGAGCCCCAAGAGTTACTTGTTAAACGAATACAGAATATTTGTTTCTTTTATAAGATGGCACTGAGGCCTTTTCACTCCAGAGATCTGAACGTAGCATGCCTTGACCTTAACTGACAGCATCTGCTTCTGTTTTGACTGTATTGATGAATAAGACAACAGCAGCATGCTGGTGTGTAGAGCCCCAGGGAATATTTATAAGGCACATTAGTATGGCAACGCAAACTGAAACAGCTATTGAAAAGCATGAAGTTCAGAAGCTGTGATTTTGCCCCTAGCCATGACTGCTCCCCCTGCCTTGAAAACCCTTGTCAAGACGGATCTTTGCGACACAAGGAGGCAAGAACAAGGTGCCATTTCCATAAAATGAACCCAGTGGTATCGAGAAGGACAGAAAAGGGCTTTGGCAACCTTAATGCTAATTCATTGGGAATGTATGCAACAGGAAATGATGTTTCATGTACAACTCCCTTCTCATGGGAGAGCTTAGGAAAGAGGTCTGGATTTTTGGCTGTCTATCACATGTGGGAAATTTCTGCAAAATATAATAGGGCGTTACTTGTTTTCTGTGTTTCTACTTTTGTAGTTTTTAATAAATGCTTGTCTGGCATATACAAGAGTCATAACTCGTGTGGAATTTTACAGGCTGCTTTAAAAAGTCCCGTAGTATGTATTTCTTTATTGAAATAGCAGTTAGCGTGATTTTTATGGAAACCTAATTATACTTCTGTAGGCTTTCAGTAAGGGACTATTAGACTTTTAATAAAGACAAAAACAATATAATTGGTCCTCTTATTTAGAAATCCTTTGTCAGATTTACTACAGACACACATCCTACTTAAAAATGTTCTAGGGCACAAAACTCGAGTAAAAAGATTGAAGTAAGTTTTGTTTCTAGTTCTGAATATCACCATTCTCTTCCTGAAGAGGGGATACCACTTAATTTTCCATTCCTCAGTTTCCCTGTCTGTAAAATGAAGGTAACACCTAACCTCAGCACAAGGATGTATTCTCAGCAATGTTTAATTACTTCTGACGAGCTCCAGATTAAATTTTATTTTCTTGAAGCAGAAACATGTGAATATGAAATTCCACATCATATAGCAGTAAATCTTTATTTGTGTCTAACAAATTCTACAAGTTAGCAAGTGAGCACATATGCCTACAACAGTCCCTCTGCACTGCATAATGTAGTGTGTCAATAGTTCTGGCAAGCACGACTGACTTTTAATTGTTTAAGATAATTCCCCAATGGAACTTTGTACATTTTCTACAGTATTTTGTAAAGAAAGAGCATCCTGTAATATAAAGAACAAGCTTGAGAGTAAGGCACTTGGATGCTACCTTCACAACAAGTTCCTTATATGACCTTGGGTAAATCACTTAATCTTTTCATTTTCTTCCTATATAAAATACTTTGCTGTCCTCTTTTAGGTACACTGATGTAATTTACACATTACAAAAAAATCTTGACTCCATAGCAAAGAAACCAGGGCTGTCCTTTACTTTATACTTGGAGTTTAACTCAGACTTTGACTTTTCAGATTTATTATTTTAGTGATCTCACACCCTCATTTTCACCATTCCTTTTCCTTTGCTTATTTAATCTCTTCTCCAATCCAGAAGTTAGCAGAACACTTTATTTTTTTTCAATATTTTTTCATCTGGCATATACAGTAATAGAACATTGATTCTAGACTTCTCTTCCTGGTAGCTACCATAAGACAGATAATAAAATAAATTAAAAAAAAATAAATATTAGAGTTTAAAGAAGTGTGAGAGGATGACTTTTAAATTTTCATGCTAGAATATGTTTGCTGACAGCCTAAGGAGGAAAACAGATTAGAAAACTAAATTAAACTTACCAAAATATGAATTCACATAGAAAACCTATTGCACTAGATACAGCATATGGTACAACAGAAAGTATGAATCTCTTACTATACTTGCACATCTCATATATGAGCTGTACCTGCTTAACAGTATAAGACATTATTTTGTAAGAATTTCTCCATCTACTCCAGAAACGCATTGTTTCGTACAGTGGCATTGAGGAGGACCTCTTTGTCAGGGAGTGTAATGGTAGTACTAGGACTAATGGTTTTAAACTAAAATGTGGAGATTTTGTTTAGATATTAGGAAGAAATTCTTTACTCAGAGGGAGGTGTGAAGCACTGGAAGAGGTTGCCCAGAGAATCTGTGGATATTATCCCTGGCAGTGCCCAAGGCCAACCTGGATGGGGCTGAGGGCAGCCTGGGATGGGGGAAGGGGCCTTAACCACGGCAGGGGGGGAATTATGTGGGCTTTGAGGTCCCTTCCACCCCAAGCCATTCAGTGATTCTATGACTCTCTGACATGCATACCCACTCTGCACAACTGTTTCATGAATGTTCTAGAAGATAACAAGCAGCCTGGTGTCTTCATTCCTCTAAATTTACTCCTCTTTGGCAGGAATGAGGTGTGGTTTTACTCCGTATTCGAACACTGTGTGTTGTCTAAGTTCATGTCTTTTTTGAGTCAAATTACCATTGGCTTCAGTAGGAACTGATCAAGCCACAAGTGAGGAAGGATTAACAAAGGATTTGTCAGAGATTAGTAATAGATCAGTCCATGTTGGATAGTGGTTTTGAAAGGTTTAAGTTAGCAAGAATGAAGAAGTATGGTGGAAAGTGACATGGATAATATGGGCAGCATGCTGTCAGAGCATATCAGCAGTAGCAAATAGTGTAATCTCATTTGCTACATTAACTAACATAGTGAAAGTTGCTGAAAAAAAAAAAAAAATGAGAAGAGAAACAAACAAGCAAACAAACAAAAAAAAAAACCAGCAATAACAACAACAAAAAGGTGTTACAAATGGATTCCACCAAAATTACAGCAATATTTTGGCATACCAACCCACACAGGAGAACATCTCTGAGGCATGGAAATACATGCAAACACTTTGTTCCCAGAATAATCGTCAGCCTGAGATAAGTTAGGAGATGAATAGGACCAGATGCATAAAGACTGTCTCTAGTCTAACGAACACTGAGTGTGAACAGAAACTCTGCCTTACAGACTTCATCAAGCTAAAGGCTTATTTTGTTGCACAGTGACTCCTAGTTAAGAAAGCCAGAAGAGCACATCATTGACATCTACATTGTCATGAGGACTACATAATTTCCCTGAGATGCTTCTTTTCTGAACTACAGCATTATGTATTTTTATGGTGGGGAATCTCTCACTTATGGCCATTAATGGTTACTCCACTAGAGCTTTTAGCATATTTTTTTTTCTCACTATTCCGTGAGTTTAAAAAAAAAAAAAAAAATCAGTCTGAATTTATCTAGTTTCTGCTTCCAACCATTAAATTTTGCTGGCTATCCTTTTGATAATTTCTCTGCTAGCAGACATTTCACTCCATAGCATGGATATTTCTTTATGATACAAGTTAACCCTGTAACGAAGGATCAGACCTTAAAAGTTGGCATGGAAACAGAAACTGCTTATCAAGAACTTTTCCACTCTTCAGCTCTTGCCTTTGATATTGGAAGGAATTTTTTGATTTAATTGAATCTGAGAAATATGATAAGGAATAAGGTCTTCTTTAACCTGTTGTGTGCATTTTTTCAGTAATTCAGATTGCCACAGCTACTCCTACCTGAAAGAGTCAATGGTTTTATAGGTCCAGCTTCTCCCAAACTAACCTGTAATTGAGTTTACACAGCTGTTGCTCATTTTGCCTAAGTCTTCCAGAATATTTATTTAATAAACATATATTATGATGGTTGCAAGTTTAGGTCCAAGTGTCCACAAGTTGGGTCAAGAACCCAATGCTCAAAATATTGTTGTGTTAGATTTGGAGGAGGCAGTTTCTTTGGCAGTGGTCAAAACTTGAATCTTATTTTTCCTTCCTTACTCAAGTATTTTCAGATTAATTATTTTTTATTAAAGTACTTTCAGTTTACTAAAACACCTTGGGAACTTTTGATACATATATGCCAAACACAGTCAGACCTCTCCCTCCTTTCTGGTTCTGTAGATGGTGAAAGCTTGTGGACTCTGCCCTAATGAAAATAAATATAATGATTTAGTGCATTTGGACACCTAGAAGAAGTTGTCTTTCCTAGAGGTGATTTACATTTGCATTTGTTTTTCTCCTCAGAGCAATGGAACATGTTCTATAGACTTCATATGAAATTGTTTGGTTTAGCTATTACGATTCTTAATCCTTCCCACATTGGGAGTCTATGAATTCCTTACTAGAGGGTATGTGCTCAGATTTTTTTGTATTCTATCAGGATAATGCAAGCTGACAAGTACATGGGGAGATGATAAATCTAGACTTGAGGTCTTTTTCATGATAGGTGAAGAATGAGCTAGAACTGCTTTTGTGGAAGGATTAAATCTCAGTGGTAATTTTTTTCAAACATCACACAGAGTTTGAGTCATGTGGTTGCCATGAAAAACAGTATAAAAGAGTCATGTGCCTAATAACTCCTACAGAGCAGTTCTTCAGAAACGTACCCATGGTGCAGTGCTGTAGAGATATGGGATTATGTTAACCAAAAAGGGTTGGGGTCTGTATTTCCTATAATTGTGCCAAATTTTATAGCTTAAGGGAAATTCAGAGCATCCAGAATATGTAAGTTAGGTCTTAGGGTAAAATCCTAACAAAAGCATATTATCAAAGTTTAGTTCTGCCATATGCTCAGAGTCAGCTTCTTGTGGGCTTGATCCTTGTAAAAAAGGCCATGAGGCTTCAGTATCTCCCTTTTTGATCACAGAAGCCTCTTTCCTGGAATATTGTATATCTTTGTTTTCTGCCCTCTCAAAAAATGCTGCTGCATAAATTTCTCTTTACTATTGTTTGACTTTAAAATATCTCTCTCCCATTCTCCTTCATCCATCCTTTATCTCTTTGCACAGCTCCCTTTTATACCACCTGACGTTCAAACTTCTTGTGGTGTTCAGTGCCTCTACCCAACTCCCCCAAACACCTCAAGTATCTGTCCCTCCCCAGCCTCTCCCTGAAGACCCATTTCTATCACTGTGCCCTTAAGAAACTGATTGAGATCAACCACAAAGAAGGCAAATAGGAGCTGCTGATATTTTTTGAAGTTGAAATGACTGACGTGCAGAGATGTAGCTTAGATAAACCCCTGCTTTTATGATTGTGACCTTCTCCACAAAGCTCCCTTGTATTATCTGCTTGAAAAAGGTGTACTTCTATTTTTCCTATGCGAAAAGCACAGCTACATCTGTCCTAAAGTTTGTCTCTGAAATTGAGCTGCAGGATTCTTTACATTACTCTATCCTTGGAGAAAAACATGTTTTCACCCTACCAGAATGTGTTCTTGTGAACATCTGAAATATTTCATCTTTCAGCCAAAGGAACAACTTTGTTTATGCATGTGTGCATATTGTATTGGCCTCAAAAGCCATTGATTTTTCCTGTTACACTTTGTTTCTGTGCACCATGTGCCTAAAACCCCGCTGTGGTTGCAGAGCCACTGTTAAAGGCTTTACTGGCTATTCTGTGTTCACTTCCCAGGTGGAGCTCCCATTGATCTTGATGGGAGTTCAGTGTGGGATTCAAGCACAGGAGGCACAAGAGGGGAGATAAGAAGGCTCCTGATAAGAATTCACACATCTGATAAGAGTTCTGCCACATAGACAGGAGAGCAGCATTTTCACCTTAATTATCAGTCACCTTCTTTTGTGGTTCGATGAAGGATGCTCCATTTTAACAGAATATCAACCCATTCACCTAGGTACTGCCCGAAGCCCCACAGAAAGTGGCACTAATACCATCGTTAAAATATGCATCTCCTTTCCTTGTGATTTTTAAATAAAGCACTATGCATCCTGAGCAGCTCTCAACAAGCAAGGGAGCATTGAAAAACCAAATGATCAAACACGGTCTCCGGTGATAATCTCTGGCAAACTAGTTCAGTGCTGAGCAACAAACCAAGCAGAGGCTTTGGAAAGGATTTACTTTTTTAGTATGTGCCTTCAAAATAAACTCCAATATTTCAGTTTGCATGACAGGAATGTGGAGGTTTTTTGGAAAGGCAATGGTGATAACAATAGGCTTATTAATACTAAAAACCGAGCTATATAATTATAATAAAACCGTTGAGTCTCATTTCTTTTATATAGATGGCAGTATGCAAATAGGGAGCCATCCTCCTTGATAACTGCAGAAGCTATGAAATCCTTATTTGAAGAATTTCAATCTGGTTTTCCTATAGCATTCAGTACTCAAAGTTAGAAAAGGAGCTACCCCCTCCTTTTTTTTCTTTCTCAGTATAACAATGCATTTAAAACTGCTCCAAAATTGCAAAGCTATTTCACAGTTTCATAGAGAGGAAATGGCTTGAGGGAACCATTTGATTTTTTATGCCTGGAACATCAAAATAAAATACCAAAAGGGAAAATGAATGTTGTATAGAGGGTGGGAGCAGCACAGAAAGGGCTTTGTGGTGGAGGGCAAATTGAATGGAGAGCCTAAGAGGGGTTTGCAGACCCTAGACAGGGACCTCAAATGTTGGCTTAGGTACTTCAAGGCTGTCCAAGCATGGCAAGAGGCCTTACTGAGGCTCTCTGCCCTCTGCTTATCTAGGGACTCTGCAGTCCTCATCACAAGAGGAAAGCAGGGTATATGGGTTATTAGAGATCCTGGCTCCATGAAATTTGGGAGATTTAGGTGGTCCCACTGTCTCTGCTACTGGAAAATGTAGGGGGGTGGGGGGGAGAGGTTTGGAAAGTCCATCCACTTCTTTGTGTCTTTTTTACCCCTTTGTATTTCTTGTGAGTGATGAGCTCTGGTTCCAGCAACAAACCACCCCAGAGCACTAAACTTTGCTGAGAACTTCAAGAGGTTCATTGCTCTGAATAAAATGATAGTGAGAAGTCTTTTTTTCTTAGTGGCTTTCTTGAAAGTAAAGACATGCTTAAATGTCTCAGGAATAGGGACATTCTCAGGAAAGGCAACATTAAATCCAAATGGAAATTAATTTCAGAACTAATGAAAAGTTTGATGAAGCATTCATTGTTGACCTGGTAATTATGCATTACTCAGTGGGAAGGCTCAGAGCGTGGCTGTGTCTTTGACCTCTCCTGGTGCACATTGACCAGCTTCAGACTGTAACTTCAAACTAGCCTGTTTTTATGTTATCTTGCTTAGCCAGAGGCTTCAGAGAAATTTGAATGCCAATCTTCTGCAGGGTACAGGACATCTGGTTTAACTCTGATTTTGAGTCTCAACCTGCAGAGTGACCTTGGTCAAAGTATTTTGTCTCACTGCCCTTACTTGCTCTTCTCTGCAGACTGCAGAACTATCCTGCCACGGAGCACAGAAACCTACTGCCAATGGCAAAACCTGATGCTGAGTACCATGAATGCCGTGTAAGTGCCCTCTCCTTGGCCAGCTGGAGAGAGTGGCTCAAAAACTCCTAGGAGTCCTCAAACAGTCCTCACCTCTTAACAGCTAAAGACATCCTGGTCAAGGCAGAGAAGTGTTCCCCCCGAGGTGTAGTACCTCTTATCTGCAGATTGTTTTGCTACTTTTCCAAATGCCTTGAAATGCCTCTCTGTAGGTTTATAAGTTATCCTAAAGGCTAAGACTGATCTTCTTTATCACAAGCTCATGGTGCTTTGGGAATGGAGGATTAAATAGCAGAACTAAAATTTGAATGGCTACTAAAGTGAAAGGGAATTGGGTACGTACATTCTTTTAAGTAGTTCTGAAAAACTGTGACTGCATTCCTTTTTTTTTTTTTTCCACACAACTTCTCATCAGGTAGGAAAACAAAATACACTTGTATATGGAACAAATTTAGAAATGTCCATGGGGCTTATTTTTCCTTTGGAGACATAAGCATGGCCTACATAAGGAGAAATTTGCCAGTGTAGCTGTACCTACAGGCCTGCTTTATGAAGACATATGTTTATAGTGGCAGGTGGTTTTGACCATTCCGTTTAGCACTAGCTCCCTGAACACTGTTTAAGCTAGTGACAAAAGTGATTTGAGCTGTTGTAACTGCATCATTGCAACAGGTCTTAGTGGTATAGACGTATAACATAAAATCATGCCCTATTAATATATCTATAAATACATATTTCTGTCTATGTGTATTTCTGTACATAGACAACAGCTGCATATACAGCATTGTATATAAAGCTCATTTATAACTGTATCATTTTGTACGTGTCAATATATGTTTATATAAATCCATGCCAACATATGGCAGAGAAGGACATACCAAGTGTTCATGCCTTCCCTTGCCATCAGAAGCCCTGCCTTGTTTTATAAAAAAGTCCAGTTAGAAGTGAATTGGAAAGTGGCTTTTTCACTCATGCATCCAGAAATTCCTTCAGACATGCCTGAATTGAGGCCACCAGATCTCCAAAAGCACCAGGTAATAGCAGTATATCCCAGAACAAAATGGTTGTCACAGTTTGGTTCACCTAAAAGGTAAAGACTTTGTTATACCACATACCTCTAGAAAACAAAGTTAAGATGAAAACAGAGAAATTATATTTTTTTCCATGCATCAAGTGACATCCTACCTAAAGAAATACAATATTTTTTTCAAATTAAACAAAAATATCCTCATTACAAAAAAAAAAAAAAGTAAATTAAACACATAATGTTTTAAATAATTACTTTACATAGGTGCAATATGTACCTTAAGCTTCTTGTGATTTTTGAGTACAACTGAAGAGGAAAAATAATAATAATAATAATAATAAATAAATAAATATATAAAAAGCTAGAAGTCCAACTCCATCAGGCTTTTTAATTTCTTCCCCAGTGAGTACTAGATCTCATAAGACTGCCCAAATTAGGCTTTATGACTCCTCCTCTTAATGATTTACTAAGAAACCTCTCTTCAGAAACGCTGACTTGGGTTGCCAGTTGCAAAAGCTAAAACACATCAATGGCTGAAAAGACAAAGATAGGTATATACAGTAACTCGTATATCTAACAAAAATATAGCTCTGCTCTGGATTCTGCAGGTGAAAGTGTATTTTCCCAATTTTGGACTGCAGTAGTGAGGAGTAACTGGTGGGTTGAACCTGAATTGCAAATGTTTGAACAGTTGTTGCAGAGATACTACTGAGGGCTGCATTTTGTGTCAGGGAATTTAAAAAGAAAAAAAAAAAAAAAAAGGATGGGAAGAGAAACAGATAAAAGGAGACAGGGAATTTTCAAGAGGGAAGAGATCAAGAGAGAAAATAGTTGAGTACTGCAGTGTTGGAGCTGATTGGGAGAAAGGGAATTGCCAAGATATAGCTCATACATATTTTTGCTTCAGATAAAAGTGGAGAAATTGAGATATAAAGACTTGTACTGCAGCATGTATCCTGGCTCCACATTACCAGTGGGAGTCTGACCTTGAAATCTGCTACCACATGGTAAAAGGGATCAATATTGATTCCTGCATTCAAGGTGAAGGGAATATTTTTTAGTTTAGTATCAATGATTTCAAATAGCTGCAGCTCTTCATTTAGGGGTATCTAGTGCTCTAGATTCCCAGGAAGATGGATGTGAGAGAGTAAAATAAAGGAGAATTTCAACTCTACACTGTCTGTCCACAGATCATAACCCTCAAATGACACTTTTACATTTTTTCCCCTTCATATGCAGTCATTCCACATGTGGTCCTTCTAAACTGCATTCAGAAGCTCAAGTTAATCTGTGACCTAAAAGTGAGCTATTTTACAGGCATATTTTCACTGGCTTATAGAAGTCATGACTAATATTTATAATTTCATGGTCTAGTTCAGAACTGAAACTGTCTGGAGACATTTTTCCTTTTCTACCAGCTTTCCTTAGTGTAACTCAGAACTGGTAACAACAGACATGGAGAAAGATGAGGTACTAAAGGAGTTCTTTGCCTCTGTCTTTACTGCCAGTCAGGTTTCCCAACCCTCTCATTTCCCTGAACTTGAAGATGAGGGCTGGAGGAGCAAAGTCCCTCCCACTGTAAGTGTAGAGCAGGTTCAAGGCCACCAGATGAAGCTGGTACAAGGTACCTATGCCACACATCAATGCCTGGTCCTGAGGGAACTGGCTAATGGAGTTATCAAGCCTCTTTCCATTGCATTTGAAAAGTCCTGGCAGTCAGGTGAAGTCCCCAGTGACTGGAAGAAGGGAAATATCACTCCTATTTTTAAAAAGGGTGGAAAGGAGGACCCAGGGGAATACAGACTGCTGAGCCTCACCTCTGTGCCTGGGAAGATCATGAAATAGATCCTCCTGGAAGCAATAGATCCTCCTGGAAGCAATATCTAGGCACACCCAGGACAAGGAGGTGATCTGAGACAGCCAGTGTGGCTTCACCAAGGGTAAATCATGCCTGACTGATCTAGTGGTCTTCTGTGATGGAGTGACTGCACCAGCTGACAAGGGAAGACTGACCAGTGTCATCTACCCTGACTTTTGTAAGGCTTTTGACATGGCCCCGCATGACACCCAGGTCTCCAAATTTGAGAGATGGACTTGAAGGATGGGCTATTTGGTGAATAATTCTTCACTCAGAGGGTGGTGAGGCACTGGAACAGGGTGCCCAGAGGAGCTGTGGATGCCCCATCCCTGGAGGTGTTCAAGGCCAATTTGGATGAAGCCCTTGCCAACCTCATCTAGTGGGTGGCATCTCTGCCCATAGCAGGGGGTTGGAATTAGATGATCTTTAAGGTCCCTTACAGCCCAAGCCATTCTATGATTCTATGATTAGTAACAGCAAATTAGAATAATAAAACTTACTGCTCTGAGATTCATCGCATATTCAACATACTAAATGAGCTGACAGGAATATATATATATATATATAGTGTTAGTATACTATTTAGTTTACAGAAACCAAAGAAAAATTAGAAAAGAAATGAGTATATGCTTCCAGTGGATTTTAGCATTTTTAATGTCAATTTTGGCAGTGCTTCCCATCCCTTTTCTCTGCCCCTTCCCTCTCTGCTCCCCTAAAGAAAACATTTGCAGTTGCCTTAGGAAGATAAGATATATCTAATTTACTAAATAGACCAGAGCCAAATTACCTGCTAGATCTGGCTGGGGCTACTCTGTTGAAAACTATCATGACTTTCAAGACTATATCCAAAACATACACACTAAGACAGATGAGGATTACACTGCAAACTAAGAATCACATGCAGGAGACGCCCTTTGCCATAGCAGGAAAAGAGTCAAAAGCCAAATGTTTATCAATTCTTGCATTTCTTAAATAGGCTAGTGTTCCTGTACCAGTTATATCTTTTTCTAGGCTAGCAGAGAGCAGTACAGGAATACCCAGCTGTAATTTGCTTTTTCAGCCTGCTCTGGCTGTACCCCTTCCCCGCTTAAATCTCTGCTTCCATGGAGGAGCAGCATACAGTCTCTGCTTTCAGCAGCACTGCTTTATGGGCTGTCTCATTGCACGAAGGTGAACATCAAATTCCACAAGTGGAATGTAATTGGAATACACACATGAATATGTCACTGCTTGCTCTAAAGCAGGTACACGTGGTTCGGATCATTGTACGTGTTAACTAGGCTGGCTTCTGCAGCTCGTCCTGCCACTCTGCAATGTCAAATTTAGAGAAGCAGCAGTGCAAGCAGCCCAGGGAACACCTGTATCAGTGCTCCTGCCACACTCTGGAAATCCCTTCTTAAAGTAGGTGGCTGCCTGTCTTACTTGGCTGCCTGCAGAGCCCATGGAGGAGGAGGGGAAGATCCGTCTGGATGCACTACAGCACTTCCCAGGCTGGGCTCCAGACTGCAGCACCTGGGGTTTTTGCCCCCTTTGGCTGTTGACCTGGCTCTAACCAAACCATCCAAGTCTTTAGCACATGGATTTCCTCTAAATTCTCCTAAGGCTCAGATCAGGCACACCTTGATCCATCAAGCCTTGTATCTCTCTCTGACAGTAACCTCTTGTCAGCACTTAGGGAGGTGTTTAAGAACAGGGCACAAAAGTCATGGTATTTCCCACAGTACTCTTCCAGCCCTTTGCCCAGCTGGATTATAAATTCTTCAGGTAGGAAACAATATCTTACAACCTACTTCCACAACAGCATCCTGGTAATTTTTAAGGCCAGGTAGTTCTTGTATCTGTTGCAGTTTAACCCTGCAGGCAGCTAAGCACCCCACAGCCATTCACTCACTCTCCCCTCCCAACCCAGTAGGATAGTGGAGAGAATCAGAAAAAAAACAACAACAGCAACAACAAAAAAATACATAAAGCTTGTGTTGATTTAAAGACAACTTAAGAGAACAAAAAAGGAACGGAAAATAATGACAATAATTATGATAAAGTAATACATAAAACAAAGTGTTATACAATGCAATTGCTCACCACCAGCTGACTGATGCCCAGCCAGACTCCAAGCGGTGGTAACCCCCCACCCTGGACAACTCCCCCCTGTTTTATTTTTCAGCATGACACCACATGGCTTGGGACATCCCTTTGGCCAGTCTCGATCAGCTCCTGGCTGTGTTCCATCCAAGCTCCTTGTGCTCCCCCAAATACCTCACTGGTGGGGCAGCACCAGAAGCTGAAAGTCCTTGGCTCTGTACAAGCACTGCTCTGCAACAGCTAAATATCACTGTGTTATCAGCATTATTGTCAACCTAAATCCAAAACACAGCAGCATAGGAGCTGCTACAAAGAAAACTAACTCTATCTCAGCCAAAACCAGGGCAGTATCACATAAAAGAATGACAATTAACAGCTTGTGACTAGTGGTTGGAATTGGGATCATAGCTATGTGGTTGCAGCCAGTTCTTTCAGACAGGACGAGGCAGTCATTTCCATGATATGGACAGCTTACTTCTCCGTCCCTATCACAGGGATTAACACACACACTGCTAGCAAGGACCCACTGAGGGTCTAAAAGTGTTACAGATGATAAGTGTATAACAGGAAAGTCAATTATCAGCTAGTAGATCCTGGTGTTACCTTCCAAGGCACAGAATTATAGCCTGCCACTTGCCTTTTGCAGGTCATCTTTCACGGTGTTGCAGACCCACATTAAAATGACTTGTGACTAACGACAGAGCAGGGCTTAGTGCCTCTTTATCACTCTGCAGTGAAAGGAAGGTCTTTGCTTTAATATTGCAGAGAAAGCTTTGCAATTGAGACTTCATACTGGCTACAAGAGATTTGCATGGTTAAAAAGAATTGCTTGGTTTATGTTTTGACACAATTCCGCTCACTGTTTGCATTATTCAAGGGCCTGACAAAATCTATGTTTTATTTTTATTTTTTCATTCTACACACACTGTAGTAAATGTTTGCTTTGGTCCGTTACCTGCTTGGACTAACCCTTGCAGTAAAATTCATAAATTCTCTACTAAATCATTCAGAAAAAAAAAAAACAAAAAACAAAAAACAAAAAAAAAAAAAAAAAAACAAAAAAAAAAAAAAAAAAAAAAAAAAAAAAACAGGGGTTTCCATGATGTATATTAAAAAGTAGGTCAGTGGTGCAGCTTCTGCAAGATATGCATTTAAGAAAAGGAAAAGAAAAAATAAATAGGATCACATAAAAAAGGAAGACTGAGAAATACACACTTGGGGAAACCTCTCTTGGAAGGAGGTGGCATGTCTATGAACTTTATAGCTGTGTGTATACTGGTAAAAAAAAAAAAAAATGCCTAAAGGACAAGTGACAAAAAGCTTTCATCCTCACTGCTGCCTCTCCTACAGCTGATTTGTTTGGGCAAGATCTAGACCTAGTAGGAATGGTCCAAAATGCAGCTTAGGAGTGCCAGCAGCAAGCAGTGGCAGCCACTGGGGATTCGGTGCTGGAGGTCAATGTCTGACCCCTGCTAATTGCGTTTGGATGCATCCCATGATGGCTGGGAGAAAGCTTGTGTTCATCTGGAAGATGGGTTAGAGCCTGGGCCACTCTCTGTCTTGGTGTGAGGCATCATAACTCTAATGACCTCATACACTTCATAAAACCTCTTGACTCACTGCTGCAGTGGATCTCTATTAGCACCTACCAAGTCTGAAAGTGTCATCCAATTTAGTGCACAGCCCTCAGTAAGGGCTGTGTATCATGAGCTGGTTACACCAGCCTTGAAGAAGCAAAGAAGCACTACAATGCAGTCATCTCTGAGTCACAATTTCCTCCTTGCTTGGCTCTTCAGCTAAAGTAACAAATAGCCAACATTTCTCGTGCCACCTGTGCACACCAAGAAGTGTTGAAGGAGAGCTCAGGCTCTGTTCAGGCATGCTCTCTACAGCCTCAAGCAAGGAGTGAGGCAGTGCAGCTGTGAATGAGTAAGTCTGGGAATCACCTAATGTTCCAAAAATAAAGGAACAGAAAACAGAAATAATGTCAAGTAGACCTAAAGCAAATGTAATAAAAAACTGGTTGGGAAACAAAACCAAACTCAGGTATTTGGGATTGACTAAAATGCCTCCATTCTTTTTGAATTTTTAAGCATTTGAAAAAAAAGAATACAAACCACCTAGAGCAAATTTCTAATCTTAAACTTTATTTGCAAGGAAAGCTCAAAATCTTTTCATTTAGAAATAAAATTAACCAAACTATAGACCTTAAGAGTTATAACACCATCGTTGTTTTGTGTGTGTTTTTGTGTGTGTTTTAATTGTTTTTATAAGTTTATAGATCACAAATTAAACTGGGCTTTTGAATAAAAATGACCAAGCTTTCCAAACAAGGCAGATAAAAAATAAAAAATTCATTAGGAGCAAAATGTTTTTGATCTACTGAAGAACTAAAAAACACTTCATTACTGAATATTTCATTTCTCATATTAAAATATATATATATGTGTATATATAATTAGCTTTACAATAGTAGGTGTGTTTCACTCACCTTACAGTGCGCTAGTGCAGTCCTTTCACAGAATCCACTGTGTTGTTGCTTAGAGTTTGTACACAATTGCCAACGTTCATCAGATTTCTGTATGGCACTTGGAAAATTTCAATGTGTAAAGATCTTCAGGATCTTCTGAAATGAATGGAAAAAAAAAGAACTGTACAAAGTCAAATCAATTGCATGGTATAGCATTTACAGGCTGGTCTTAATTCAGATAAGTATTGGCAATATGTTATTTAGGAAGTACTTGCTAGCCTGGGGGATTAGATTTTAAAATGCTATCAATGGGCCATATAACAGGAATCATGAAGAAAGTGTAGCCATAACAGAGCTGAATGTGTGCATGTAATCTGCCTACAATGTGGAGGTATTTTATTTATATGCTTGTTCTTAAATGCCCAATTAGTGAGTCCCTAGTGATGAAGATTACTGCAATACATGTCCTGCATGCAGACTATAGTGGAACCTTTGGAAACCCTATCCTTCTTGTTAGAGTTTCCAATCTGTGAAAGTATCTTCCCCTTCCCCCGCCTTGGTACTCTAAATATGAACCCATGTGCTTCAGTCTGGGAAATGTTGCTCCCCTCCTCTCATTATAATGCTCTGTCAATGTCAGATGCCTTCTGATGTGGAAAAAAAGTCATCATTACCAATTAAGAATATTAACAATGGATTGATAATGAATTTCACCAAGCCCTCCTGTCCTTCGCTACACTTTGCCTAACTAAATGGTGGTGTGCAGCAAACCATTGGTTGCAAGCAAGCAGAACACAAGTACCATATCCTTCATACATGTCATACTGCAGGGACAGTTGGCCAAAGACAGGAAAACTGTGATGAATAACCCTCCACTACTACCGCAGAACTTGTCAGCTAGTAGTCATCCTCTTATGTAACATGCAAAATAAATAGAGTCTAAATTTCTATTTACTGTCTTTACCTCGATCAGATGTCAGCTTCCTTCTTTCTAGAAGGCATTCCTTGGTAAATGGTAAGCTCTCATAATGAGAAGAGAAAGAAGTATGTTTTCTGTACGCATTGAGACTTGCATTGTGAAAAGACAGGAGAGTCAATTTGCCTTCAGTCATTTAACAGCATAACTCATTGCCATGCTGAAGTGGGTCAGCTAATGTTATCAGCAAGCATTGTGATGGAGAGGAGAGTTAGTGCTCTCTTTGTGTCCCACAGGCTTTTAGTAGACAAAAGCAAATCAGCTGAAGAAATAAAATAATATGCTGATAAAAATCTTTAGTTTTTAGCTGAGGGTCACTACATCTGGCAGATACTGTGAGGGCTTTTTTTACTTTCTTTCTTGAGCAATACAGTGAATTTTGCTTGGAGGAAGCCAACTGAATCCAGGTCAATCTGATTAGAACAAATAAAATAGGCTTTGGGTATGCTGGAAAAGAAATTTGCCCGGGCCCATAGTTGCAAAAGGCACAAAATCTCTCAAGCTTGAGCAGGTTAAAGCCTGAAGAGCAAGGCTGCAGCCACTTGTGAGTTATGTAAATACCCCCAAAGTATTTAAAGTTATTTTGATCTCAGTTTCTGTGGTAGAAGTCTGGAGCCTTCACTGGACTCACTCAATATTCTCAGCAGTGTCACAAGGATCCATAACCTGTCGTGTCTGCAGCATGATGGGATGTAAAACACCATTGCCTGTCCAGCTAAAACAAGATCAGATTATTAAAACACAAATCAATCCATTTTTGCTTAATGCACTAGCACACATGATTTACCGAGAGGAGCATGTTGTATAAAAGCAGATGTTGTGTGTAAGTCATGTTAGGTAAAGACAGCCCAACCAGAGATGTTGAAGGGGTCTGCACTTTTCAGGGGGATGGTAGGGCAATAAAATTTGATCTACATTCCTGGGAGGAACTGAAGCACTGTCAAAATTATAACAAGGTAATGAGCTATTTATTAAAAACACTCCTTGACACTTTCATAGCTCTGTTCATATGACAAATAATAGCTAATCCTCCTAATGACTTTGCAAAGTGATTATGTAAGTAGCGTCCTCATTTTGTAGGTGGGGAAACAAAGGCAGAAAAAAAAATATTCTCATGGCAACAGAGGGAATAGGTGCAAGAACCAGGGTCTGACTGCAGGAATTTCATTTGTCCCTTTGTATTGCTCTTGCAAATACAGGATGGTCCCATAGTGGTGATCTCTGAGCTCTGGTTTTGTTTTATTCTTCCTTCTCCCAGTTTTAAGTGACCTGATTTTATCTTTCTTAACAAGAGGAGAGAGGCACAGCAGCATATCTTGTTTGTGTGCATAGGGAGGCTTAGAGGAGCACTGCAAATGTGGGGCATCTGTGGTTGTAACCCTTCACTGCCCATGAGGCTTTCTCCCGAAAAATGCTCAGTTCTGTCTGCCTGGCAAATCCATCTACAGGGTCTGCAGAACTGCGTGGTCTGTCAGAAGGGAAAATACAAGGAAGGGCAAACTGATTGTATGTAAGCTCATCCTACACCGGGGATTTGCTTAGAGAGCTGGCAGTTTGGTAAATTCTCATAGATTAACTCCATAAAATCAAGAAAAATCATAGTATCTTCTCCTATCACATCTACAGCCTCCCTGTTTTCTCTCTTCTCGGCAAGTATTTCACCCTGAAGAAGGCTTGCATGATGAAAACTGTGCTGCTCACAGCTCTTTGTAGCAAGGTGTAAATACCCTGCTGGCTGCTTTAAAGTGTTGGAACTCTATTATGCAAGCGTGAGGAGCGAGGAAGAGCAAAGGAGGTTATTATACTCCCTTGTCCTGTTGCAAACAGGGGATTTTGGCCCAGCCCACCTGCATTTAATTCCCCATAATAACTTTGAGAGAGGGGTTGCACTTTGTGCTGGGATTCACTTACCTATTTTCACACATTTCACCACCTCTTCAGATCACCCTTCACTTAGGGAATCACCTAGTCTAATGAAGTGCAAGCACAAAGGAGTATTCAGGGCATAATGTACATAACAAGCAGTTTTTCAGCAGGCTGTTTTTGCCAGATACTTTCCCAACTGCCCTTTTCTTTTATCTGCTGTCCTATCAAAGTCTGTGGTTTGGATTAGGAGACTACTCGTAGAGGCATCACAGAACAGAAAGGTGTCAGATACGCTTTCCCTGCCAATGTGCTTTTGAACTTATCTATTTCTGCAGGGCTAATAGGACAGAGCTCTGGGTTGCTTCAGTTTTAAAGATAGTGCTGGATCACTTTTCTCAGAATAAACCTAGGGCTGCTTGGGAAGCTGCCATAAGACCAAACAAGTCTAAGAGTCAAATGACTCCAAATGATTCCCGGGTGGCTGTGCTTGGAGCTGGATGTGAAGAAAGCCCTCAGCAGAACCTGCCAGCCCAGCTCCCATGACAAGCACAGAAGCTTCGTTTTTCCCCCATGTTAGCTTGTTGTTGAAAGCAAAGCATTAAACAAAGAGCTTGAGGTTTCCTTGTCTTAATCAGGTATTTGGATGGATCTTCAAAAGTCCTCAGTCTTGAAACCTCACCTCTGCTGCTGGATCTAATGCTCTTGATGAAGTTAGTGTTGAGTTCATGACCCAGTGGTGTAAAAATGGAAGGAAACACTGCCATGCAAGTGTAAATCTGGTATTAGAGCAGAATTCAGATAGTACATGTTATGTGGGGGATGCCCGTAGGGTGAGATCTTTTAAGCAAATCATTGCTTTAGATGAGATTGCAGATTTGAAGCTTCAGCCCACAAATAAGGAAAGCCTTACAGACCTGACATCTGGTCCTAAGTTTTTCTTTCTAATGCTCATTATGTATCAAAATACATGATCTGCTCCACATGCTGCACATCAGGGAGCGTAAACAAGCCTTGTGTTTGTCACATATTTTCCTCCTGCCTCTGCAATGTCTTGTTCTCCAAGGAATGACTGCTATATCCAAGCAAGGAAGGGAACTTTTCTGCACACTGCTATCTCATCACAGACTAGCCTTAGGGTGAAATTGCAGCCCAGAATAGACTGAAGAGCAACTCAGGTACCTAGACGTAAGTGTTCACTGCTATTTGAGATGCCACAAGGTATTGCAAAAGATCTTCATAATATGGGCAAGAAGCTATGGGATACCCCAGAAGATCTCAAGCTGCACAAGATGCTGCTGTGTAGGCAAGTGAGAAACATTTTTTGGAGTTTCACTACTGACTTCATCAAAACTAAGATTTTTTTTCTCTGCGTGTCAATCCTATAATAAATATATGTGACAAACCCTGACTTTCATATAGTAGCAGACTTATTTTAGAATTTTTAATGGGTCTGTAGTTTCAGAATAATTTCCTCGTTATCCTCACTGTGGGAAAGATAGGGTGGAGTCTGAGTGTACACGGTGATGGTTTTGTGGAGCTGATGGAGGGTGTTGAGTTAACACCCCCAGCCTTCCCAGACTGCTGTCTGGCACCTCATTCATCTGAAGACCTCTGAGCACATAAGGTCTGTGACAAACAAAGGGGGTCTGTATTGTGCCTCTGGGTTTCCAGTGGCTTATTAAAGATGGGATTGTTTAATGTTATCCTTTAACAGAAAGATATTTCTGTGGCTAGGGAGTCTCCTGTGTCACTGGACAAGAAAGAACAAGGCTTTCATGTTACTTGTTTAAACCACTAAGCGCTGATGTTTTGCTGTTTGACATGCTATTGTTTCTTGCTCTTTCTAACCAGGCCTGTTTCTCCATTCCTTGTGGTTAATTATTGCTCTTGTTCTCTTTCTGGCATGTCTTCTCCTGCTCTGTTACTGGATCTGTAGGGGAAAAGTGACTGAAGAAACTAAGCATAGGACCCAGAAGCAGAGGATTAAGTGTCCCCGTGGGAAGCTTGAGTTACTAGCTGCCACATATGCACATATTCATTGCTAACAGTGAAGAAAAAGTTAACAAAGAGCTTGTCACCTAGAGCAGAGTACAGGGCGTAGGAAAAATTTCTGCAAGTCATTTGCATTGTCTACCCACGACAGCACAGTGCACACAGTTCATGTCCAATTATGATTTTTTATTATTCATTATTTGGATTACAGTAGCATCCGCAGGTACCAGTCAGGGTTGTAGCAACATTGTGAGAGATTCTGCTCCAGCACAGACTGGGTCAGCTTTGGAAGTCTTTAGCGGTGTGCCAGCTGAGAATACAAATTTCCTGCCAAAATAACTACACCATTACATGCCATAGCACTGCATCACAGCAGATTTGCCTTCTACTTTTGTAGTTTATCTATTCCTTTTGCCACAAAGGAGAGAAAAGATGCAGGTGTAAACATTTTTCTGTCATTTTGAGTATTTATATTTGAATGTAGCTGCAGCAGTTTAATGTTGCAATAGTTTGAGGAAACATTAGTCCACAGGTAAATGCATGTAAGGCAGACCCTGACCTAGATGGCATCACATCTCTGTGGACAACAAGTGGAAAAGGAATCAGAGGCATAAACAAGTCATAAATCTGTTGAACAGTAGTAGCACTGGACACAGTGCTTGTCTGATCCTTGGATATGGGGTAGCATTTGCTATGGGAGGAGATAAGCTAGTCTTCACTCTAATTCCACATCAGTGTCAATGTAAACTTCTCTAAAGTTAATGAAAAGCTGGGGTAATTCTAATTGGGCCCCATTTATCTACAGGTCTATTTTGCTATCTTCAACTCTGGAGATTTAATGTGCCATAGGCTTCTCAGAAAGTAGATGGTTGGCATCTCAGTTTTGCAGCCTGTAAGAGCACTTATAGCCTGATCTGTCTTGAAGAGTGTCTTGGGCATCTTCTTCGTGATCACTAAAATTGAAATAAGGAATTTAGCTCCTGTTAACATTTGATATAGTTTCTGTCATACTCTGCCAACTGGCTTAAAATTCTGACAAGTGCTCAAGAAAGTGTGAGAATAACCCTTCCTACAGAATTTCCTTCCAGACTCAATGTGACAAATAATAAAGCAGTCAACACAAGTTGACTTTCTCTCCATGATATCAACGCAATGGCTCTTCGAGCATCTGATAGGCAGCTCTGAAGCTTGCAGCTTTTGCAACTCAGCTGGCAACTTTTTTGTAGAATAGATTCCAAGTAGAATTAAGACCAGGATCCTAATAGATATAGTATGTGGACTTTGATAGTGCTTTGTATATCCACAGTGATTTGTGCTTGAGATAAATTCTGTTACTGTTAACAGTGTTCTCAGAATACTCTCTTCCAGGTTGGCACTAATGCCATAGAAAACCTTTGTTATGTGTAGAAGCATAGGGAAAGACTAAATAAAGCACATAATCCTACATAATCCTATTAATTCCTAGGGGAAAAAAAAAAAAAAAAAAAAGGTCAGGTTGGAGCTGCAACCTCTAAGTTTTGTCAAGTTTCTGGGATATTTTCTTCAAAATCAGTTATGAAATCAGCAAAAACTAATCTATAAAATATGGTGGCTCTGTGAAATATCTTATAGATCTGTATGCTTTAGACAACCTTTCTGCACATATAGATGTATAAAAGTATATGGATTAGCTTGTTTTATCACTTCCTGATTGATCATGATCTCTATAGTCCTAATCAATAAACTGTAACTTTAGAAAGCTATCTGATCCAGGTGGTAGTCTAAAGCAGAGATATACATGTCAGAGCGAAATTGATATGTCAGCTTCGTAGCTGGGAATGGGTGGCAAATATAGGTGTGGAAATTTCTCCTTTGGATTTAAAACTAGCAAAGTGATGGGTTTAGCTGTCAATGCATGCCATTTAGCCAAACTGCTTGTATGGTGAGATGCTTGCATGTAGCCTTTCCAAATATGTCAGATATGCGTGACAAAGTCATGTTGGTGAAGTATAAGCTGAAGATACGGGGCATAAAGAAAGACAAATCTTCAGTGGGAGAATGATTGTCACAATGTCATTAAAATAAATGCAAAAGGAAACTGGGATCATAATCTTCAAGCTGAGTTGCTGGACTACTGGAGACATATTGAGATGCCAATATGCCAGTGCCATTCAGTATTCCAGCTCAGGAAAGTGAAAATTATTTAGAAAAATCTGAACATCAGAACCCTCACAAAAGTCTTCCTTATCATAGGAAAAAAAGAGAGAGGTGTTGGAACAACTAAAGCATGTTTCAGTTGCTGATCTGGAAGCTTCATACAGTAGGGCTGGAAGACTGTAGTTTAAGTCCCTGGGAAGATTAACATAGGGAGGTCATTTGATGTAAGTAGGAAACAAATCTATGTGTCCTGCTTCCAAATTAATGTTCTGTTTCTAGATAAGACTGCCTCTTATTACCTCCTTGCAGATTTTGTCAACAAATTGGAAAATTACTAGTGCATTCACACCATCTGATTTTAAATGTTAGTTAAATGTTAGTTTTAAATGTTATTTGTCCAGTCTTGAAATGGATCCATTAACTAGGCAGATAATTTAGGTTCCCCACTTTCAGGTGTTTTGTGTTGCATGTAATTAGGTGACAAAATGTTTGGAAGTGTAATATATGAATTCTCACACTGCATCTGTTGTGGTCACCTTCTGCATGTAGCCATTAAGCCAGGAAAAAGGCTGAAACCTCCACTTAGTACACATGAAATTGCCCTGTGTGCTGTGGTTTAACCCAGCAGGCAACTCAGCACCACCCAGCTGTTTGCTCCCTCTCCCCAGGTGGGATGGGGGAGAGAAGAATTGGAAAGGTAAAAGTGTGAAAAGCTAAGGTAAAGAAAAGCTGTGCGTGCAAACAAAGCGGAACAAGGAATGTCGCTCCCTTCCTCCTCCTTTACCCCAGCCTTTATTGCTGAGCATGGTGCTGTATGGCATGGGACATCCCTTTGGCCAGTCTGGGTTAGCCTCAGACTAACCCATTCCTGGGTTAGGACACAGTTAGGCTGTGTCCCCTCCCAGCTCTTTGTGCACCCCCAGGTACCTCGCTGGTGGGCAGCACCAGGAGCTGAAAGTCCTTGGCTCTGTACAAACATTTCTCTGCAACAGCTAAACATTGGTGTGCTATCAGCATTATTCTCATCAAAAATCCAAAACACAGAACTGTGTGAGCCTCTACATCGAAAATTAACTCTATCCCAGCCCAAACCATGACATGGTGTGAGAAGTCAGATCATGAAGGCTGATGTTTTCTTATCAGTGTTTTGATAACCATCACTGCGGAGTCTGGAAGATTTCAGGTCTACAACTCTACAGCAACTGGTACAGCTGGCAAGAAAGGAAATACTATGTGAATACCATTATTTGGTTATCAAAACCACACTCGGATATTTGAAGACACTCATCTACCATTCTGCAGGATAACTTTTTTAGAAAAATACGTTCTTTTTCTTGCCACCCTTTCTGCTGCCCTAACATTGGGCAGCAGTGGAACTTCAAGCAGTTGTTGATCACCAGAGCATTTTTCCAGAACATGTCAGGTCAAAGTGTCAGCAGGACAGCACAAAACTTGTTACCTATATCCAGACGGTTTCAGTGGCCAGCTCCCGTAAAGAGGGAAGGGGGACAAAAGGACTGGAGACGGGTCATTGCTGTGTTAAATAGGAGGCAGTAACTGAAAAGTTTATGTTTTTCACCTTTGTTTAATGTCATCTATCAAGTCTGCACTTTGCATAAGTGACTGTCCAGCTGGTACCTATCTAGGATCTCAAGAATGTGTAAGAGCCCAAATCAAGTACCAAGGTGCTAGATCAAGGAATATATTCCTTCAGATTTATTTTTAATATAAGCAGTAATTATGGTATCTTCCTCTTCCTCAGATATTCTGTGGCATATCACAGGTCAGAGCGGATTTTCATTTTACACTGATTTAAATGAGAAATATTTCTGCTGGATTAAGTGATGCTTGGTACATGTTGTGAGAGAGATCCAACATCTCTGAGTGCTACTGTTAAGAAAGATTTCCTGATTTCAGACTCATTGGGGGGCCAACATCATTCCCAAAATAAGCTTCTCGGAGTCTCAGTACATAATGTGCATACTCTACAGGCAGACAGGGATCAGCTCTTCTCCACAGAGTCTGAAATGCCTGAGGCTCTTGTCTCTGCTTATATCCATTAGAGGTAAAGCAGGGCTGATTACAGGGAACACTGTACTTCTGATCATGTCAATGTGCATAGCTAGCAAGCGTTCTGGGGGCAGATCCTCATCTTATTTGCATTGGTGCAAATCAAGAGTAATTGAGTTATGTCATATTGAGAGCAGGAGAACTGTCCTAATAGGATTTTCTGTCTCAGTAAAGATATTATTGAATTCAGCTAGTGACTCTGTTTTGTCACTGTTTTCCTTTGGTTCTGCGCTGATACGTCGTGTTTAGCTTTGGTTCAGAACGGGGCCCAGAGCACATGCAAAGAGAAGGCCACTTAGTAATGAAACACTATTGAATCCCAGTTCTGGGGCTAATTGTTTGCAAAATGGGCTTGCATCTGTTGCTCCTAAACCAGATTTTTTCTAGCAAGTCACGTACCTGTCTGCTGGCCCTAATCAAACCCAAACCCAGGGGAAGCCAGTAGTCCTCATGCACCACGATCACTCATCACAGAAATGAGTAGAGAGAAAAGCAACCCATGCAGCAGACTGATGTTAAGCCGAGAGATAAAAGGCAGTCTTTTTTTTAAAGAAAAGGATCATCTTGAAAGATGATTTAAAAACAAAATTCTTCACATGACCCTTTAAGACAATATAAGCCCCTTTTTGTTTCCTGCCTATTTCAGCCTGTTCCTGGTCAGGAATGCCACAGCTAATAATTGTGTCAGAAAACCTTCCTGTCTGAAAATGATCTCTTCCTAATGGATAGATGATTCCATATGGTTTCATATGTCATAGATGGAGGGAGAACATATTGGACAACTGGCCACAGCTGGCAGTTCGTGTTAGTGCCATATGGATCAATGTGTGAGCTCTACTGCATTGTGTATTTCAAGTAAACAATTTATCTAAACAGGTGCTGACCCACTAAGAATGCATCTTTATAGTCAAACTTGCAGCATACACTGATATGTACCACTCTGTCCTCCCCTTCCTTTTCTGCAGTGCAAACAAGACGCTTAGGTATGATTTGACTCTAAGTCCATTGCTGTCCCCAAAAGCACACCTGGGCAGACCCTTTGCAAATAAGATCAGAACCTGGATCTCCTGAACAGCCTGGATATTAGGAGACCAGTCTCCAAAATCCTTTCTGGAAACCAGCCTGAGATATTCACTTTCAATAGATATTGCCATATCACGCTCAGGAGATTAAAATCACCCCCTTTTATGAGGCTGTATAAATACAATATCAGACTTTCCCCCTCCTCGAGCTACTGTGCTCCTTTCTTCCTTTCCTGCTTCCAGATGAAATTTTTGAACCCCTTTTCTCTCCAAGCCATAATCGCCTCTTTGTCTAAACATGCTTCAAGTTGGAATTCCTCTAGCTTGCATTCCTAATATGTGTGGTTCAAGGCACTTGCTGACTGATTTATGCTGGGCTTGTGCGGCTCCCTTGGAAATGGAGCAGAGCACATTCCATCCACCTGTGTAATAAAACCAGCCCGTGCACGGTGGGGGCACTCAAACCACAGTAGAGATAATCTTCACCTAAGTTTTGACTGAGCTATCTGTCTAACTCCATCATATGTTCCGATTGTCTGTGGTATTAAAATCATGCCTCAGGAGCAAGCCTTTGTGAAAAAAAGTAGTCTCTAATTACGCTGTTTATTCTAGAGATCTGTGTCATTGCCAACTCCAAAATGCTGTGGGGTGAGGGAAAATGCCTCACCTGCATTTCTCTGCAAGTATTTTCATAAAAGTGCAGCCCTCTGTTAATTTGGTCCCAGCATCCAGACGGTTGTAATCTCAATTAAACTCTCTAGGCTCCTTCCTCTCCTCCCGTCTGTTTTACAAACAATGTAACCCTCTCGCTGTCATTGCAGGAGGTAACAATTTACGTGGGAGAATATTAGGTCAGCCCGGGGTTAAACCAACGTACAGGCAGAAGCTCAGATTGGTAATTTCATTAATGAGATGTGAGTTGGATTCCCCACCACTCTGAGCCAGGGCATGCAAAGGAGCAGAGAGTTGGTTTTGGAAGGGAAATTGTGATTTCTGTGTTGATTGGAGGCATGCGCCCAACAGCCTTATTCCTGCCGAATAGATTCACATCACGAATAGCTCAGTCCTGGCTCCTTGGGAGGTGTGAAAACAGAGTCAGCCTCAACCCATCAGGAAGAGGATGGTGGCACTAATTCTCATCTCCCACCACCTACCAAACCGTACCCACATCTGAAGTGTGCGTTCCCTCGCTTTGGTTTTTTTGTGCTCGTGTATTCCAAACGTTAGTTAAGCTTTCACAGCATAACAGTAATAAGGCAGCTTAAATAGCAAGTTCTCAGCTGTGTCTGGTGCACACTGTGCTGCGAGAGATTAAAAAGAAAATCAGAAAGTGCATGACGGAGATTAAGATGATTCTGAATCGCTGTGTATAAGACTGAGTCCCCTTTGTGCCTCTTATCTGCTGTTTGAAGTACCGTTACTTAAGCTCAGTGTTAGGGGAAAAAGAAAAAAAAGAAAAAAAAAAAAAAAAGGAAAAAGAAAAAGCCTTTCTGAGAGGATGTTAGAAGCCATTTCAAAAGACGACACCTCTCCAGTAAATAAAGCACAAAAGTTTCAGGTCAGCACTGAAATGGTGGATGAAATGGAGTTGCACCCGAAAGAAAGCTTGTTCATCCAGGAGGCTTTCAAATCTCCTCGCTGAGATAAAGAAGATCAAAGTGTTTAAACACGTTGATCCACTACTGAGGAAAATTTAGTGCTGGCAACAGAGAGCAGCTGCAATATAGCCAGCATGTCTAAACTCACAGCAGGGAACTAATTGCTCCTATGGATATAGGTTTGCTTTATAAAAACAGGTCTGAAGGAACGTCATTGCCATTCACAGAGGGATGGAGATCTATTGATAAGGGGTGAAATGCAGATCTCCAGTATGCAGCAGCATCAGGAGGGAAGGAGCTGCTGGGAGGAGAGCTGCAGCCTGGGCAGGGGGTGTGTGAGGATCCTCTGCTTTTACTCCACTTCTGTTGCATGGGGAAAGATCCTATCAATTTGCTCAAGATTATAGCATTAGCTTCAAGCCCTCCTTGAGATATATTAAATTATGAAATGAGGAAGAATAGCTCAAAGTCTAACCGTAATGCTATTTATACAACATATTGTGCTGGGGGGATAACAAATAGGGAGGGGTATTGTCATCAGAGAATTCAAAATTATCCATAAAAACTGAAATGTTATTTTTATATAAATTATTAATTGGGTAGGGAGTGGAGAATAATGGGCTTGGTCATGCATTAAAATAATAATCCAGTGGACTATTCCTGGTACAATCACAGCTGTAAAATACTTCTGGGAATGGTGGAGAGGCTGCTATGGCATCCCACCCATTAAACTTCTTGCAATTCTGGCACTTGGGTGTGTTCTTGTTTCATCAGGGGACAGGGGACAAGTAGAAAGGCCTGAAGCATGGGTTAGTGATCGGGCTTTACCAGGACACAGGGAGTTGTTTCTGACAAAGGTAGCAACTGAACATAATTTTTGCCTTTGGATGTGAATATTGAGATATTTGAGTTCTTCTGCGTACCTAATAACTGATTTTTTTTTTTTTTTCATATCCTAAAGGAAATTAAGAAAAAAGTTGTGACTCTGATCCAGAGTGTCTTCCTTGTAAAAGTACAGCCCATAGTATCATCATATGCACTCATCAAAAAGTGAAAGCAGCTCAGCCACCCCAGCCTTTCCAGTTGAGGAAAGATGTTTTTGCTCTAGGAGGAAGTTAAATACTCCTGTGCCAAGTCATTACAGTACAGTACAATATGCCAACCTAGATCCAGCAGTTCAGCCCTTTCTTGGTATATGTAGCTGTTTTGATAACAGCAAAATTCACTCTATGTATATATATGGTATGTATACGTATACAGATGAAAAAACATTTCTATGTGTAAGCCCAACCACATAAGTAAAGTGCATGCTTTGACCTTTTTTAATACCACCTCATTCTTGGGATGTTCCAGAAGTACCTAAATTATTCCCTCTGGGCTCCCAGCAGAGTCAAAGGATGGAGAGAAGAGCATTCAGAGGCCACAGATCTCTGCTGCTGCCTCAAATGAGAACCTTTTCAGAGCTGCCTCCTTGATTGCTCCTTTGCAGTGGGGACCCTTGTTAAAGCCATTCAAATGTCAATATGCCACCGGTGCATTTTCACTATTCTCACCTAAATACAGGAGGTAAATTCTTCTATGGTTTCCTGTGAGGGCATCACAGCATGCCTACATTTGCTGCAGTGTGACAGCTAGCAGGACTGGCTGCTAAGCATGCTGTAACAGGGTCGACAGCATGTGGTGGGCTGCAGAGAATGAATACAGTTACAAATTTATTCTCTGATGGATTAAAGGCTTGATTCATGGCACCTTGTACCAGAACTATCTCACCTGATCTACCTGGTGGCCCATCCCAGCAACTACATTAAGTTTTAATTGCTGAGAAAACAGCTTTTAAAAAATATGTTTTTTTGTTTATTTGTTTTTAAATAAAATGATTATTTAATATCCATTTCATGTACCATTAATTTGTTACTACTGTTAAACCAGGAATTTTTTTTTGGTACACCTTGTTAATCATTGGTGTCTGGCATGTTTTTATCCTTATTCTACTCTTAAATTTGCAAGCAGTTGTTTCAATGGAGTTTCATAGAGAAAGTATTTGTGACAAGTGGGATAAAAACATTGCAAGAAGTTTCAATCTTTATCAAATGAACAGCAAGAACATGTCAAAGTTCAGATGTACAAAAAAACCTACAAAATGACCAGATAGCATGCACAAGGTGATCCACAGGAGTCCATGGAAAATGTGAGGTCCACACAGCTTAGTCCACAATTGTCAGACTTTCCTAGGGTCAGGTTTTCCATCCTTCACTTCAATAGCTGTGCTCCTGTAAACTTCTCTATGTCAGTTTACCTACCCACTGGCAAAAAAAACAGGGGCAGCAATTACCCTTCATTGCAAAGCATTTGAAGGGCTTTGGATTATATAGATCAGCATTGGATAAAGGGAAAGATTATTGCTTCCATTTAACAGCTTTAACGAAAAGCGTATTGATGGTAAGATTATGTTTTATTGTTGGTCAAACCTGTGCTGAAAGACCTGAAGCATTTATAGGACATCAATTATAGAAACATCTGTTTTGAACTGGGAGACATACTGTGACACATTTCTAGGCAATAAAGGAATTCTTTCTTCTACATGGATATTTTTAATATACAGTTCAAATGGGCCAGGAGAAATGATTTTTAGCTATGAAAGGAATCCACCAGAAATAAATAAATAAATAAATAAATAAATAAATAAATAAATAAATATTTTTTTCCCAGAAAAAGCAGTAGCAGAAAAAATGATCCAGGACCCAAGAAGATTTTTTTTTCACAGTACACAAGGAAAAAATATATATTTTTTGGAGATTCCATTGCACAAAACACATATTCCAATGTTTTGAATTTAACAATATGGATTATGAGCATTTTGAAGTAAATTTTGTGATAAGCTTTAAAGAAAGGTTTTATATGTGCAGGAAAACTGGTTTCTAAACTGCTTAGCTGGCCTTGATCGGAAGGGCATGTTAATTTTAAGCTATGCAAGTATCTGACCAACTTCACTGTGAATGAGAAACTGTTGGTACAATTGCTCAACAAACCTGAAATCTAAAAGTTCCATAGACCAAATTGCCATAGCCGAAGCAACTGAAAATTAACATTGCTGCATTTCCACCCACTTAGATTGATGCAAATGACCAGTTGGTTTCTTCTAGATGGCCAAAACTGGGAATTCTGCCCTCAAGTTCTGCTGACCTAACTAATAAATAAAATAAGTTATTTAACTAGCTTAATCTCATGGTCAAGTGTGATGTTTAGGTTAGTGTCATTACTGATATTACTGGTTAGCCTTTGTCAAGGCAGTGTGGAAAGTAATGGCTGTAAGAGGAGATACTCATTTGCACTGTGAAAATACAGTTTGGGGTGGGACTCCTTGGTGATTAACTTGTGCAACTAAAAATTAGCTCAGTGGGTCTAGATTGATAGTTCCTTAGCATGGATATAGATGCCTAAAAGCTAAGATAGATCTGTGATGACCAAAGTATATCCAAGCAGATGAGACTGAGATCTAACATGATTAAAGTAGAAGGTGAAAGCCAAATTTTTGCACAGAACGTATATTGTTATCCTATGATAAGTAAGGAAGAAGAGCTTGGTACACAAAGGACACAAGATAACAATTCTCTGATGAACATTAAAAAGTAATTCTGCAGAAAATCAACAGGACACATTTCACATCCTTTACTTCTGCTGCCATTTCCCAGAAATCCAATTTTTCACATTAAATTATTACATGTTGAGAAAATTATCTTAATTCTGAGAAGCCTCCACTGTGTAGTCTTTTCCAACATTCTCTATAAATATAGTCCTGCAACTGACTAAAAACCAGCTTTACACTTCTTAAGATAAAAATAAAAAAATAAAAATAGAAAAAATAAAAAATAAAAATAAATGAAAAATAAAACATAAAGAAAAAGGAAAAAAGAAATAGATAATGGCGGAGATAAAATACTGTAATATGCCCCTTCTGACACAATTGGAACAGATTGGGATATGCAAAACACTCAGTGCACTGGGATCCATCTTGGCTGATGAGGTTCAAAACTGACTTGATGTGTGGACTAAAAAGAAGAGGTGCTTTGGGAAAGGGCAGCTCTCAGGGCTTAACAGTGTCTGCAGACCCTCCCCTAGGATGGCTCAGCCTGCACTCTCCATCCTCTCCCTTGTTTCCTTTTCATCTAGAAAAAGGATGAATCACAACCCTTAACTCTTTCCCAACATAAATTTTATGGGGATGATGGTCCCTTCCAGTTAATGCCATCACCTGCTAGGGCTTGATTTAAAAAGATCTCCTGCTCTGGCTTTTCTATGCATTTCTAGCCAAGGACTGATTGTGTAGATGATGATCACAAAGATAATTGCAATTTGTTTTGCCGATGACAAGCTGTTAATATGTGGCAATGAAACATTAGGCAAAAGCCAAAGAATATTTCTACGGAGGGCATTGGTTTGGTGTGAAAAGAGAGGATGTGCAGATCTGGAGCATGTTTGAAGTGGTGGTTGGGCGTCAGTCATTGCAAAGGAATATGCTGACTTAAAGACATCCTTTGACTTTGCTGAACCCAACAAGACTCTCTTCTGCTTTTATTTGATGCTTTTTGGAAAAAGCCTATGATCTCCAAATACATCAGACATGTCTTTCCATTCTCTGTGGGGGATCAAAATAATGAGGGGTTGTCCTGTAAGCTGGGCTACGTTTGGGAGGATGATTTTCAGCTCATTTCCACAGGCTCTGTCTCCACTTTCTGCCTGACTCTGCCTAGCTGCTGTGCTACACAGCAAATCCCCAGCAATCATTTAGAGCTGAGGGTTATAATGGAAAAAGAGATGGAGAGAAATGTGCAGCACAGAAGCAATCAGAAGCAGCAGTGACCGGTTTATGTATGTATGTATTTATTTAATCCTGGTCGTAAGTGCCTCCAATTCATCAGTTTGTCCCCATTCAGCCACGGTGCTCTGAAGGAACGCTTGACTTCAGGTACATATTGAAACTCTGCTGAGTTCAGTGAAACTTAAACATGTGTGTGATGGTAAATGTTTCCAAAAATCATTATTCAGGGATGGGCTGGATGAGAGAATATCTCTAATGGCTTTGCAGGATGCTCTGCGACCAACTCAACAGGCCCAGAAATGGAACTAACGTGGTTCTCTCCAGAACCTCAAGGTTATTCTGTACGTCCTTAGTGAGGGCACATCCATGGCCTCCCTTCCTCACCCTCCCAGCAGCAGCCAAGCCATCTGTGACCATTTCTTGTGCTGTTGAGGATGGCCTTAATTACTGTTATCCCAGGGGGAAAGGTTTCTTACACAGTAGACACTGTTTCATTAGGAATTCATTTGGTACTACAGCAATTCAGGGCTGTGGGTTAACTCAGGATGGACGGAAGCAGAAGGTTAAATTGGGAAAAGCTCTGCTAATTCCAGTGCTGAACACTGGCTACACGCCTCTGTTGCTATTTGAATATATGATACATTTGGAAATAACATACCTACAGAAAAAAAATAAATAAATAAAATAAAAAGATACAGCCATCAGAAGCCTGGATTAAAGAGCATAGGTCACAAGAATTTTTTCTCTCCTTGTGTGTGGTCCCTGGTGCAGATGCCTTGTTTTCACAACACAGATAATAAAAGCCTTTTTACTTTTGGATGCTCTGTAGGATACAGTGTAATACATCAAAATAAATCATTCCATCCTATGCGGGTTACAAATGAAAACCGATGCCCCAAATGTCAAGGTGCTCACTTTGATTAATCAGCAAATATTGCCAAATTTGCTAACAATGTTGAGGAAAGGAATGGTAGTGAAGAGGGAAATGTTATATTGATGCAAAGATATATAGATTATATATATATATTTGTATAGATTTAGGGATAATACTCCTTCAAGAAATAAGAAATTTGCATGGTATGCAGTGATGTAGATCTTTATGTACTTAAGGAAAATATAACATTATAGTACTGAATCAGTCAGTTGGATCTGTGCTTTAGTAGTGAAACAGCATTTTTTTCCCCAAAATTTTAATGTATTATATGAATTCAATAATCATCATATTTGAAAAGACATTCATTTCAACTGCTGTGGAAAAAAAAAAAAAAAAAAAGATCAAATCAAGAGCATTAGCTTCAAGGCCACCCTTCTTCCTACGAGACAGGAAGTATCTGCGTGATAAATTGACTATGGGTGAATGCGAAGTCTTTAATGAGAAAAACCATGCTCTGTTGAATTCAGCCTTTCATGTGAAAGATGTTTGGGACCTTACTGAAAAGAATGTGTTAATCAAGAGAAAAGCATAATTACTGTCTTGTCAACAGACACAAATGGGAAAGCCTGGTGAAAATGAGGTTGAAATTAACTCCAAAAAATACACAGAAAAAAAAAGCAGTTTTTCTGTAAGGTTTTTGGAGAGCTTGCTTTACACTGCATGGTGATTTATGACAATTGGAATCTCACTATTTCTATAATTAATATTGCTGGATGCTTCCTATTCAGAGGAATGTTAATCATAATAATGCAAATGGAAGTATTATTGCAGCTATGCCTCAGAGTTCATATTTCATATTGAGCCAAAGGTTCAATATTCAACATCCTTCTCAATGGAGCATTCACATTGTATGGATAGATGAATGTGCACCAAAGGTAAAATAACTGAATTAATATAAACCAAATAATATGTCTGGCACAGAGCTTCCCATTTTCCCATTTTGCTGTAAGGTCCTGATGGTTCAGGCTTTTTAAACCAATAATAAATTATTGCAATGCACTGCTAATTGCACCTCACTGAAGATGTGTGTAGTATAAATTGCTCTGGCGATGGACTTAGATTTAGTTTCTTGTGCTTATTTTTAGCAAGTCAAAGGCAATTCATTTCCAGCTGGGCACGTTTAAAAGTTTATAGCGAAAAAATGTGTAATTGCTTCCTAATATGAGAACAATATTGGTGACAAACTTTTCGTACTACGTGTCTTTTAGAACAAAATATACAAAATATATTAATGAAAAAGGCAGAAGTAATAGCACATATTAATTTTGACATGTTTAAAAAATATGATGAATATTTGTAAATTTTGCTCCTGTGAATACTTTCCAAATTTTCTTCTTAATGTTTTCTAATTCCCTCTACACTCCCTTGCATCATTTCTTAGCTCATGATTGGTTTCTTTATGACTGCCAATGCTCCAGGAAATATATGATCCTTTTCCTTTTTCCTTCTTCTTTTTGTGCGTGTGTGTGTTTTGTTTTGTTTTTCAAGAGTATTAATTGGTGATGGGGTGGAAAACAAGAGAATGATCATCAACATTTTTTTAATACTGCTGGCTTTTATTAAAAACACAGAAACTTGAAGTTTCTGATAATATTTTACTGTTGATTCAGAAGCATTAATATTAAGCAATTAATTATGTCCATGACGTAAGTATCATTTTGTTGAGTAAGGAGAACTGTTCTTAACATGGGAAAACATTTTAAATATTGAAAATCTGGATTCAAATCCAACACAAATTTCCTGTAAAACAGGTGTTTTAGTCCAGGTTTTCAGAAATACCTCAGCACCCAGCTGAGAGAGGAGGTACCCAAATAACTTTCAGAACCAGATCCTAAAGATATGGCTGTATGTCTTATTCTATACCCTATGGTCTGGATTAAGGGTTTACATGCTCTAAGTAGCTGATATTCAACTTTTTGGCATTGTCTTGCATCTTGTCACATTCAGTCTTTCAAAGTAATATTCAGATAGTGATACAGATATGTAGGTATAGCTATTGAAGCAAAGATTTTCGAGAAAAGATGAAATCAGTTAAATGTTGCATTTTTGGGGTTATCCCATAATATGCAGGCAGTTATGGCACAGTAACTTCCACAAAAGAGGTGTAGGTGCAAAAGCAACTTTAACCTTTTAATTTGTAACCACAACTGCTAAAGGAACACAGCCAACCTCCTTATTCTCTCTGTGCTAGAAGTTATTGACAAAAGTAGTAATAATAACACTTTTCCACCTTGATGAGAAGTTTGAAAATATACATATTTGAATAGTGAGAAGCATAGATCTTATGGTGTTGAGAGACCGTATTTGTACCAGAGTCCTGAGAAATGTGATGGAACAATTTATTCTCATCTCCTCATCATTTTCAGATCTCTCAGAAGAGCATTCTGGTGGGTGATGACCTTTTCTGCTTTTGTTTTCCTTCTCATTGAAGTGAACGTCAGCAAGAGAGGAGATTCATAAAATTAATTCAGATTGGCTTAGATAAGGACCCTGTGATGTTGATTAAAAACCATCCACAGGGCCATTAGCAAAGTGAGATAATAAATGAAAATGTATTGCATTGCATGAGTTTTCTAGTGGGGTAACATCAGTGAGCAGTTTTGAGTCCAGCCGTCTTTATACATCTTCATTCATTAGCCAAAAGACAGGAAAAGAGTACGTGTTAATTAGAATCACAGATGATCCAAATTGGGAGGTATTGCATAAATCAGTGAAGATAGATTAGAAACCTTAAGCAGGAAATGACAAAATGAGATGCAGCTTTGAAAAATGTATGTTGGGGAGAAATAATCTGTACCAGGACACAATCAGTAGTGAGCAGGGTTGTTCAAGAAGAGAAATTAATGGGAGGAAACTGAAGGATGTGGCCTATGGAGTAAAGGGCAATCTAACAGTGCAGCTATTTAAAGGCAACCTTTGCACCTTTTCAGTGGAGAGCTTGGATTCAAAATTCATTTACAATTGGCAAGATTAAAAGGTCAATGTAGTTTTGGACCGTATATGCAGAAACAGGTTGCCAAAGAAAGACACGAAAGCCCACCTCTATAATAGCCTGCTACCACATCATTCATGCTTATTAATTTTAATCTTCTTCCAATTCTGAAAGACTCTGTGCATTAGAATACATGAAAAATGGATTCATATCAAGCAAAATGGGTAGCCTGGGAAAGCTGCTGGCCCTCGCAAATGTGGCTTTTGATGAATTCACCCCCATCCAGCTACCACCGTCTCTTGTCCACCCCTTCAGTCCCCATGGGACTGTGTCACCCTGAGACAAGGAGAGGAGAGGGGGCATGAGGCTAATCAGCTAACGACAGATGTAAGAGAAGAGCAGAGCCCTGGTGCTGCACTGCAAATGCATTAGTGTGGGCCAGCTTCCAAGGGAGCCACTTTCTTTGAACCTCCTGCTTGTGGCAGGGCATATTTTTCACACAGGAGTCATTACTTTTAAGCTGGGGCTCTTCAACACCACAAGCAGCTCAGATAAGACAAAACTTACAGATGTGAGTGGAAACAGTGAGAAGCTTTTGTCTAAGACCTTAGTCATTTCACTTTAACAGAGGTAATAGATTTAAGGGAGGAAATATTTGGGATGATTACATAAATAAAGAAATAAATAAGTCCTTTTACCTTCTGAGGACTGTAAAACCACACAGAACAGGAAAGGAACAATCACCACATTACTCAGAAACCCTTGAAACTACAATAGAGAAACTGGTAAATTACTCCCTTAGCAAAGGGATGGATATTGGCACAGTTAGCCAAGGACGGGCATTTAAGTCTAAGTGCTGTACAGAACACCGTAGTTTGTATTTAACAAATACATTTATTTCCATGGAATGAATAGACATAACCAAGTACAGTGCTGATGTGACATTGCACTAGGAATCATGAATGTATAGGTGACTATTTTATGTGCCCTAACTATAAGAAGTTGTTTTAACTTATTCAGCATAGCAAGTTAAAAAAAGTGCTTAACAAAACACTGATTTATTTATTTTTGTTTGTTTGTCTTTTGACAGGTAGACTGAGAATAACACATGTGCAGGATAAAACTGTATCCTACAAGAAGTATTTGATGGATTATTCCTAGACATTTCCAAGAAGGTAAATACAAAAAGTGAGTACTAATCCCAGTACCTGGAATGCTTTAATTACGTTTTTATTATGACGGTTGTAATGTTTCTTGTACAGATTTCTTTGACTGGAGTCATGAAGAATTTCACTAATTTCTTTAGAACATATCTACTATTGTTCTGAGTTTACTATTATTATCTGATAATTTTCATTAATGTCAAACTTGTGACTCCCTTTCAAGAAGTCATTTTTAGTAAAAATCTGTGCTACACACTCTAAAACATAGAAACTCCCTGCATGAACTGACGTACATCTAAGTACCTAACAAAAAGGCATACACAGTGACAGACAGGTGGAGAACCACGTATGTAATAGGAGTGCTGGTCAGTCTGACAGGCCATGATAACAGCGTCTGCAGCCTAGCCCTTTTCAGTGCTTTCCAGGCATTACTGCAAAGAAAGGAAGAGAACAAGGTTATTTTATAGATATTTATGGGGAGTAGCATAGAAGAAAATATAAAAGCACTCATTTGAAAATCTAGCACATGGAAAATTGTTGTGTGGGTTGATTGGATGTGAACAACCTTACTTCAGTACAATAAAGGAAAGGATATTGGTGACCTCCGCAGCCAGGGAATAACATCAGGACAAATTTACATCCATGAAAAATGAGAGAGAGGGATTCTGCGGTAATTAAGATGTTTAAAGATAAAAGCCTGAGGTAAGAGATTTATGTGGATGGCTAGATAGGGAGGAAAGGTATTATCTTAAATGTGTGATACAGAACTTATCTGCAAAACTTTGATGTAACTGGAAAGTGGCATTCAGGAGAGGAGTGAGTTGAAGGTGATGTAAAATGTATGGGCATGTTACAGGGTGGTGGCATTGTCCTCTCTGATGGAGAACGAAGGTTGCTTGGAGGCTGCTTGTGCTCATGGCTAGGACTCCTCAAGTCCTACCGCAACACTATAGCTGCTGAGCACACACACAAAAAAAGACGGTAGAGATGTAGAACCATGAATCAAAGAATTAAAGAATATTTGAGGTTGGCAAAGATTTATGGAGATTGTCTAGTCCAACCACCTGCTCAAAGCAGTATTACCTAGAGAAGTTCACTGAGGGTTGTGTCCAGCTGTGTCTTTGATATCTCTAAGAATGAGGAATCCACAGCCTCTATGGGCAACCTGCTCCAGTGTTTGACTGCCTCCCTGTAAGTAGTTTTTCCACTTTCCATAATTCAGTTTGTGTCCATTGCCTCTTGTCTAGTCACTGGGCACCTCTAAGATACATCTGGCTCCATCCTTTTTACCCCCTTCCCCAATCAGCTTTCATGCACATTCATAAAACCTGAGATTTTTCTTCTGTGGATTAAATAGTTCCAGCTTGCTTAACACCTCTGTAAAAGAGATTCTCCAGTCTCTTAAATGACATTGTAACCTTTCATTTTACTTTATCCATTATGTCCATGACTCTCTTACACTGGAGACCCTAGAAAGGGACCCAACACTTCTGATATGACCTCACCAATGCTGAGCAGAGGGGATGGATCACCTCCCTCAACCTGCTGCCAATGCTCTGCCTAGTGCAGACCAGGAGGGTGATGGCCTTCTTAGCTTCAAGAGCACATTCCTGGCTCATGGTCAACTTGCCAGGTCCATTTCTGGCAAGCTGCTTTCCAACTGGTTGGCCCAGCCTGTAGTGGTACTTGGGGTTACTTCTCCCCAGGAGCACAACTTGACATTTTCCTTGGTTGAGATTCAGGAGGTTCCAGTGGGCCCCTTTCTTCATCCTGTTGAGGTCCCTCTGACTGGCAGCACAACCTACAGATGTATCAACCACTCTTCTCAGTTTTTCATCCCCTGGAATACTTGTGGGTTCAGTCTGCCTCATCCAGGTCATTGCTGTGAGAATTTAATATATGGGATGCAGTATCACCCCCTGGGGTATGTCACCAGTGAGTAGCCTGCAGCTGGGCTTTGTGCTGCTGATCACAAACCCTCGAGGCTGGCAGTTCAGGTAATTTTCAGTCCAACTCACTGTCCATTTATCTGGACAATACTACATCAGTTTATCTATGGGGATGTTATGGGAGACAGCATTAAAGCATTACTAAAGTCAAGATAAACACCATCTACTACTCTCCTCTCATCCACTGAGTCATTCATCTTCCTGCAGGTTAGCTAAGCATGACTCCCCCTTCATAAATCCATTCTGACTACTACTAATCACCCTCTCATCCTTTGCTTAGAAGTTATGTCCAGGATTATTTGCTCCATCACCCTGGAGAGGTGACCAAGATGAGACTGACCCGCCTGTGGTTCCCTGAATCCTCCTTTTTCCACTCCCTGAAAATAGGAGTTCCAGTCCTCAAAAACCTTCCTTAGTTCTCCCAAACCTGAGAGGAGAGGAAGAGGAGAGTTTTTAACTGGTGGTTTTGGAATCACTGTCTTTAGCTGAAAAGCCTGTGTTTTGGGACTATGAAAGAACAAGAGGACAGAGAGAACTTTTGGAGGGGATGGGACAAAATGGGGTAAATGGGAGGTTCAAGAAGAGACTAATAAGGTCTTGCAACTCAGATTAAAGAGTAGGACAATTGCAATCAGAGAATAGGAATGGAAAGGGAGGCATAAGAGGAGTCTTGTATTAAACAGCTTTCTCATGAAAGATCCTATACATAGAGTGAGATGGAGACAGAAAGAATGAGGGTCCCCAAGCACAGAGTAGAGATGGAACAAAGTTTTTGGAAACTGGAATTTAGGCTGGAAAACAAGGGTGGATTTTAAGTGGGAATTAGGATGTAAGGAAAGAATGAATTAGCGGTGGGGAAAGATGGCCTGATCAGATTTCCCCGAGGATGCTTCAACTCATGAGAGAAATAGCCAGGTGTGTGGATATTTGGATAATGGATACCGAGACCTAAAATAAGAGCCCAGTAATCCAGTCTTCCTGTTCAGGCAGTGGGAGAGCATAGCATCTCTTTAAAATATGTAGTCTATTCAGCACAGGAATTGCTCATAGAGAATTCTCTCCCACTCTTTCCTCGTAAACTACTGTCTGGGGCAACCAGGTGCCGAATTACGCATGACCATTGTTCAAAGCTAGAAGGGATGAATACAGGAATTAACATCCCTAACCCTTATTTCTCATCTGTGACATGGGGTCAAAGTTTCCCTTCAATGCTTATCTTCTTTATTTAGATTTTAAGAGATTTTCATGTGGAAGGTGTACAAACAGCATCTAACACTACAAATGAGGTCTAGGACATCTACAGGCTTCTACTATATGCTGAAGCAGAATGTTCACCTTACCTGGAAAGTCTTGATATGGATGGTGAGAATCAGAGAATAGAATAATAGAATCATTAAGGTTGGAAAAGACCAAAATCACCTAGTCCAACCATCCCTCTACCACCAACAATACCCACTAAACCATGTCCCTGAGCACTACATCCAACCTTCCCTTAAAGGCCTTTTAATAAAAAATCATAGAATATCGTGAATTGGAAGAGACCCATAAGGATCATCATAACAATGGTGAAAGAAGTTCAAAAACTCATAATCCTGAATATAAAATTATTTTAAAGGAAATTGATGCAGAATTATGTTGACTAGCAAAATGAAAAGGGAGTGGTTAGTGAACACCTGTGCTTTAATCACCAGCTCTATACAAATACTGACATAAATAATAGGAGGCAGTTCCCAAAACATGATAACTCTGCCTGCAGGTTATGTTTTGGGAGTGCATATTTGTTTACTCTTTGGGGAGGAACCAATTTCTTCTATATGGAATTAGATTGTTTCTCTCTGTAATAACAATGATAACTATGAATAACTATGAGAATTCAGAGCCTGTCTCCTATATATATAGGGCTGATATATATGCATATCTAGCCTACTCAAGTGAATTTTATAGTTGGTTGGGGTTTAGGCTGATTGGAAGTACTGGGGCTAGCATGAGCTGAAAAGTATCTGTAGCCAGCATTCACAAAGTTGAGTACTGAGTAAGATATCACTCCAGGAGACAGACTATACATCAAAGAGAAAAGAAAGTGTAAAAAAAAATAACAGAAAAATCAGTGTTTTCAAAATCAGTTCCATGTTAAATGGTAACAATATAATGAAGTGACAGCCTGCAGCAAACTGAATTCAGAGAGGAAAGGGAGAAGAAATCTCTAAAATAAAACTTCCCAAATTACTGGCAGTCACTGAACATGACAAACTCTGTTTACTAAGGGATATGTAAGTTCATAGAACATATCTAGATAGCTTTTTATTGAAGGTGAATTATTATTGTCAACATAATCAGAAGAATAATTTTTAAAAGTTTGCTACTCTCTTTTGCTTAACATTGATGAATTTAATAATCTTGTTGCTGCCAGCTGATCTGGTTGGTGACCAAAATCAGAGGGCCAGTAACAGACCCCACATCACTTATTTTCTGTGGAATCACAGCATTTTTTCCTAGTTATGTCCAGCTGGGCAGAGGAGCCACCCATGCCAACTGTGTGGCAATCAGGTCTGCACCCCAGGGAGCCAGTCCATAACCCCCAGCAAGTACACCATGCTGTTTGTTGGTCCAGCTCCTTGCTGAGCAGAATTCAGGTGAACTGAGCTGGCAAAAGGCAATGCACACAGAAAATGATTACGAGAAGTACAAATAATAGGTGCTATTATTTCACTGTCTCAGTAAAAGGAATAAAATGCCTCGGGGTAGGTAGAGTATTTCTCAGGGTGCTTTTCAGCCAACATCTTTGCTTTGGAGCAGTAAACATTGATACGGAAACAGGCTGATTCCCAGAGCTGCTGCTCAGCTGCAGCTCTTGAAGACAACTGAGGTTCATTGCTGAATATCAGACTATTTTTACTCAGGTGAGGAAAGATGTTATTAGCTGGCTGGCTTTAGGTTCCCCCAACTTGAAAAGACTTGCTGTTGTTGTTGGCTTTCATGCCATTGTACTGCATCCTGTGCACTCTTCTCTTCTCCCATATATTTTCCTATCAAACCACAAAGCAACCTGTATGTATTTTGGCATGTTTACAAACAAACTCTTTATATGAATATGTTTTGGGAAAAATATACATATATATATATATCATAGAAAAATGCCTTTTGGCCAGCTAATTAAGAACTGTTGTGTAATGTGTACATCTCATCTAATTTTCTTAAGTCTCCTGTTTTCTCAGCTTTGATCTATCTGTCACAGGATCCACTTGGTATATTTTCTCATTTACATTATAAGTCCAAGATAAGCAAGATAAGCACCCTTGCCAACTATTATAAATGTATATCTATTTACACAGCAGCTAACACGTTGGGCTAGTGATGCACTTGAAGCCTCCAGGTGCTACAGATATAAAGATGTTATATAATAATAGGGAGCAGCTCATTCTCCTACAAGGCATCTTGTTTCAACCCACAATACAGAGAGACATTCATTAAAAAGGTTCCATTCATTTAAATCAATCTGTCATGCAATGTTAATTAAGCATTAATTGATACTTATTTCTCTAAGGCACCAGATCATCATTTCTCTTGAATAACCCCTGAAGTTTGGCTCACAATACTGAAGAAAGAATGGAATGGGCTTGTCCTTGTGACTACTAGAGGCATCATTTATTTATTTGTGCATTCATTCACTTATTCACTTTTGCTCTCAAGTGCATCAGTCTTCATAATCCCCTCCCCTCCCATTATTTGCCAAAGGAGGAACTGGCAAAACAATAGAAAGGATGTAATTAGTAACTTGGCTGTGGGCTACATGGAAGGATGGGCATAGAAACCAGTATGAAATCAGAAATTTAAAATAAGAACTCTTTGTATGCTGTCAGTCAATCATTTTCTCCCTGTTCAGATTTGCAAGTGAATTGCAGCTGTATTTCTTGGACATATCAGCATTTGTTTTTCTTTTGGTGTGCTGCAGGAAGCTATTTTCAGCCTAGGCTTCATCCCTCCTGTTGTGACACGCAGGAGATGTGACCTCACACCCTCCACAAAACTGATACACAACAGCGATGCCATAACAAAGCTCCCATCATTACGCTGTGTGGAAAAAGATGTAACTTCATGGCAGTGGAACTGCTTTTAGCTGTGAGTATGGAGTATCTCAGAGAAATCTTCCCCTGGGGATACTTATTGCTCATCCCCTTGTAGGTTTAATAACATACCATAATACCATAGCATCTTCCCTCTGAAAACCACGTGCTGTTTGGAAAGCATTAATGACATTATGCTTAACAGACAGCCTGCACTCCACAACACCATTTACACATACCACCCACCTCCACCAACAGGCAGATTCATCCAGACACTCTTAGCATGGTTTTGCTGCTTTCAGGATCTTTTCAAGCTTCTTGCAGGGTTTCCTTATGTATCTCTGTGTGATCCTATAAGAAATATCACAGACAGATCTAACAGTGCCAACTTTGCTATGGGCCCCAGTGGGAACAATGCAACCAGGGATTTTCAGCCTTACATTTCACTCATTTGTGTTGGCTGAGTTAAATTTATCCAGTTTTTGGTGGTTTTCAAATGTCCAGGTTATACTTGTTTTAATTTACAGATCCTAATTAGTTGTTGACTGATAGGGTGAGGAGGATGGTGGTAAAAGGGAGTGAAGTTTGCTTCGGGGCATGCAAGCATCAGTTACCATTCTGCAGGAGAGCTCAGAATGTTTCTGTAGGAAAAGGCAGAGCTCTTACATTTAATTGTAATGCTAATTTTCCAATTGTGTATGACACTATCCTTGACTCTGCTGCTGGGAAACTTTGATTTTTGCACGTTTTCTTACTGGGGTTAAGAACCCACTGCATATCATAAGGCAAAACAAATGGGAAGGTGAGTAGGGGCATTCATCTCTCATGAAACAGGATAACCCAAAACACAGTAGTCTGGAGAAATAAATGAAAGGGAGGTAGGTATAGGATCTGTCTTCACCCGGTACTAGAAAGCACCCTTGAGTACTTCTGCTACAAAACTGTTCAACATGTATTTAGCTCCTGTGAAGAGTCATATTAAGTCTTAACATGAAGGACAGTCTGAAATAAGGAAAGCAATTTTAAATATATGTCAACAGGTAGGACTCTTCTTCTGACTAGGTTTTGTAAAAAAAGCATAGTATTACTAGTGATAATAATTAACAATCATTAATCTTGTATCGTGCATGTGCCTTTGAAGTGAAGGAGTTGCTTTTTTTGCTGTATTGCTAAATATGGGTAGCTTATTTTTCTGCAGTGGATGCCCAGAAGTTATGACTTTCATCTGGTGTAGCCAAAGAAACTTGTTCTTTATTTTAACATATTTAACCTGTTAGTATGAATAGGTAGTCTGAGTCAGCTAAAAGTACTGTCCTGAAAACTTACTATTAGCAGTGTATTAACCCACCGTGGCTTTGTTGGGAATGACAAGTAGATTAGATTGTGATGCAGAGATCAGCAACTCTGAAATACTGCTCAGCTCTAAAAAGACAAGCAGCAGTATGACATAGCTTTTGCAAAGATCTTCCATATCTAAATGAAACAAGAAATACAAGTGCCTCTGACATCAGCAAACCAGGTAGAGAAAATCCAAAGGCTGGACAAATGTTTTTTTCTGAGCTGGACATCTGGCTCGTGCAGATTTGTTCATCTCTGCATAATGGAAACAATTTATTTTATCCAAGGATTTCTAACAATAAGGTGTTTGTGGGGAGGAGGAGGGGGATGCATGCCTAAGGCACGCACTCAGATCTGCAGAGCATTCAGCATTCGTTTCTTGGAAAAAAAAAAAAATTATCTTGGCCTGCCTCATGCAGAGTTGCTGCCCTGTTTAGGCAAACACACAATTCACCTGCTACCCTCAATTTTCAGTCTGTGCTGGGGAATTGTCACTTTTAAGTGTAATTACCAGACACTAAGGAGTCCTTTTCTGTCAGCCCTTCAATGACAGAACAGGGGAGGCTATCCTTGAAACTTCCTCAACAGGCAAATGTGGAATATTCTGCTTGTTTTTAGGAGACCTTAATATAGATTGGAATGGAATGGAATGGAATGGAATGGAATGGAATGGGGCAGCGTACACTAGTGTAGTGTAGCATAGAGTAGAATACAATACAATACAATACAATCAATCAGTTTGAAGGGGCCTACAAAGATCATCAAATCCAACTGCCTGACCACTTTAGGACTAACCAAAGTTCATCCATATTGGACCACGTGCAACAAAAGTGCAGATGTGCTGGACAGTGCTCAGCTGCAGGATTTGCTCCAAGTGGCATTCCCAGTAAGACAGCCACACTGAAAAGGATGCTGGTGAGATGTCCTTTCTGTCCAAAAAATTTCATAGAATCAGAGAAAGGTTTGGATTGGAAGGGACCTTAAAGATCATCTAATTCCAACCCCCTGCCATGGGCAGGGACACATCCTCCCAGCCCAGGTTGCCCCCAGCCCCATCCAGCATGGCCTTGGGCACTGCCAGGGCTGGGGCACCCCCAGCTCCTCTGGGCAGCTTGGGCCAGGGCCTCACCACCTACATGATAAAGACTTTCCTCCTTACATCTAATCTAAAGCTACCCTCTTTTAGTTTAAAGCCATTACCCCTTGTCCTTTAGGCTTGGGATTGCCCCAGCCCAGGTGCAGGACCTTGCACTTGGCCTTGGTGAACCTCATGAGGTTTGCACAGGCCCACCTCTCAGGCCTGTCCAGGCCGCTCTGAATGGCATCCCTTCCCTCTGTTGTACTGACCACACCACACAGCTTGGTGTCATCAGCAAACCTGCTGAGGGTGTCCTCAATCCCCTCTGGCTATGCCACTGTGAAATATGTGATCTGCAGTCATAGTTGATGGCCCTGGGGAGGTGAAAGAACATTTTAGCACGTCTGCACACATGCTTACACAGTAGGCCATCCATGACTCTGAGAGTCTAAGGATCAAGTTTCAGCCTGTAGTTTACCATGTTTCTTTTATTTTATTTTTTATTTTTTGCATTTTAGTGGTGTGACATTTGCCTGGGAAAACATTTGCAGCAATAAATCTCATCAAAATCTCAACCAGAATCTCATCTATTGCTTGACATTAATTTTGATCCTTTCCATCACAATTGTCTCCCTGCAGGTTTCATCTTTGTGCTGGGAGATGGGGATTTGCTCATCCTACTCCATCGCTCTCCAAGTAATCTCTAAGTGTTAAATGATTGGAGGGCACTAGAAATATATATATATATATATTTAGTTAAATACAGTGTAATAGTTTCCACCTTGTTCCACCTTGTTTAAACCACTCTGATTCCTTTAAACAATTCCTTGTGGCAGTCTGTCAGCATACTTACCCCACCATATGAAGTTCCCAAAATCTCAGAGTATATCAATTGACAGGTGTGTAACTGGTGCTGTTTTACCTGTTTGAAAGTGCCCTGCATACTTAAAGTCTGCAGAGCCACCTTTGTTCTAAGTGGCTCTTGGAAAGGGCATTGTCCCTCTCCTTCCTATTGCACTTGCCAGCTATGGCAAAAGCAAAAAGCATGCATGCAGTGAGAGAAACAAACAACCAACAACAACAACAACAACAACAACAACAAATATATATATATATTCAGTGGTATTGTCTTCTGTTTGGGCAGGAATCTTGTGTAGCTACAGCACCAAGCCTTCCAGGGAAGAAAGCAGGCAGGAGATCAGCTTGGGAGGCCAATGAGCTAATGGCATCCTCAAAACAATCCTACTGGGCATTACTCTGTTCATTTGCTTTGGAAATGAGTTCAGTTAACCAAGCCTGACTATAAAACTGCATATCTTAAAAACATTAACACTCAGCTTTGTTGACAATACCTTGGGGCAGCAGACAGACACCCCTGGGGCACCTTTAAGAGGAGTATCCTGCTCTCTGCCTTGGCACACTGGGTTTCTCCTCACCAAAATTCTGTGATTCTAAAATATGCCAGCTGGACTTGCCACACATGAAAGCAATGATGTAGAACATCCCCCCCCCCCCCCCCAAAAAAAAAATAAAAAAAAAAAGTAGCTTGTTTGTTTCTTTCCCTGTTCAATTCTATAACGCCTGTGGCTACACTCAAGGGGAAAATTAAGGAATACAACAGGGACACATACCACTTCATGAAGGCATGACGTGCTGAAGTGATAAAATGCATGACGTTTTCTGACACATGCATATTCTTAGTAGCTGCTGATGAGACAGGATGAGTGGAGTGCAAATGTTTGCTATCTTGGGGATGGCTTCTGATATGGAAGGTATGCAGAGCTGTCTTTGAAGTCTGTAATAGCTGGGCACATATGTAACTGGGATCAACAGTGGGTGTTCATTCTCCAAGGACACCTCAAAGATTGCGTAAAAAAAAAAAAAAAAAAAAAAAAGCTAAAACTCCTAAGCATGATGTCATTGGAACCCTCTCTAACATATGGCCATCTGAGAGTGCCAAACATCCATGTGGATGAAGGGTTGCAGGTACTTGTTCAATGGCTGTAGGTTTGCAATATTCAGCAGCAGGATATGAATTTAGGAGGTGATATCTGGGCACCAGTTCAAAAGAAGGATTTTTTCATTTCCCCTGAGATGTTTTTCCATGGTCTCACCAGAGAAACCATAGTGTAATTGTCAAGTTTGTGGCTTTCTGGGAGAACTTGTGCTTCCTAGAAAGATACCTGTGTCTTTTTCCCTTCTTCTCTGGCTGTTGTCTTAATTTTTCTAGGCTTGCATCCAAACTACACAAGTGCATTTTGAGTCTTAGGTCAGTTACTCTCCAGTGAAAGGAATATATTTAGAAAATCATCCAGACATACAGACCAAACATTTCAAAAAAGCATTCCACTTCAGCTCACCAAAGCCTGGTCCACTTGTGTCCCCTTTATTTTCTTTATGATCTTTACAAGAATTTTCATAAGAAAAGGTAGCTGCTCCCAGCCTAATAACGCTTCTCCTCTTTGTATATATCTGCTCGATGAGGATGCTAATAGCAGATGAGAGATAATTGTGCTTTAATTGGGTTTTGCTAGTTCAAAGGGGGAGGGGATATGGGATGCCTTTTGGTTCCCATGGCCTTCTAGATAAGTTTCCACATAATGCCAATTAAGGGCAAAATAAAGAGTATGCAAAACAGATGACAACTGCTGCTCACCAGGAATCATTCTTTTGTCACTAAAACAATGGGGCATTCTACCAAGGGTGTGCTTTTTGCTGCTGTATTTTCCCTCGATTTTTATTGCAGTTTGCGTAAGATTTGCTGCTGAGTGGACCAAGCCTAGAAAAGTTTAAGATGAATGCGACAGTTGGAGCCTTCCAATTGTATGTATATGTGTGTGTGTACACTTGCCAAAAGCAGAAAGGAGAGTCAAATTAAGTTATTTTTTCTTCCCCTACAAGTTATTTTTATTTTGTTTTCATTTCAAAGGAGCTATTGTGTATAGGGAGGGGTCAAGGGTTTTTTTTCCTTCTCTTTCTCTTCATTTTTTTCTTTCTCCTTGTTTGTTAGTTTTAAGGGTAATTATTCACCAGGGCCTTTTCAGCTGTCAAATGTAACAAAAGGTAATCCGGCTTCTTCTCTCCCCTACCCCCACACTCGCCTGTTCTTCCAACAAAAGCAGTCTTTGTTGGGGGGTCATCATTTCACAAGGATCCTTCTTCATCCCACAAGTTAGAAATGCTCTTCTACTTGATATCAAGGCAACCTCTCATGAATGATGGGAGACTCGGGATGTTGCAGCTGATGCTCTGCACTGGGTGATGTTACCCATGGACAATTGCCAGCTTGACAAATTAGGCTCTGATAGATACTCTGAATGCTTTCTTTCCCTTCAAGCAGGATTCCTGACTTAGTACATGAGCTAGTTATCAATTTATCTACTATCGATACACTGGCATTAATCAGTCTCCATCTAAAGGGTGGTCTTTAACCACTGGCTTGTGTTCACAGTTCCATTTGACTGGGATGAACCCTCTGACTTCCCAAATTGTATTTTCTTTTACTTTGTGACTTGCAGCTCCTTGTTGTTGTGGAAGTACATAGTGGAAAGACATCTGTTCAATGCCAAAGTATTTTACAGACAGAATTGTTCCTTATAAATGGATCAATATATGCCAATCTTCAGCTTCATATAAATATTTGCTTAGATACTAAATTGATCTTGTCCTAGATTTGCCATAATTTAAGTCTATGAAGCTATAATCAAGATTTCTTGATAATATAAAAGAACCCATCAGCAATTATATTCATTCACCTCCCCATATTCAAGCCGATTTCAACATTTCACTGATAAACTCCCTTTTTTTAATAAAACTTGCAGTGTAAAAATCAACATTGCACACCAGTTAAAGGTGCTGAAGTGCTTTGTGTGTGGTATTTGAGTGGTTTCTGAGGGGCTTTTACCTAATAGGGAAACAATTTTTTACTAGAAATGTACCCCAAACCTTCTTTTAAACTCAGAATATTTCAGATTTGAATATACTTTTAACTTTCTGAAAGTTTCCAATAGCCAATTTTTTTGCAAACAGAAGCACCTAAAGATGGTTCTGTCATATACTTCTCACCACTGTGATCACTTTATATTTTTAGTATGGAAATTTCTGGTACTATGACTTATATCAAGGATTCTTGTTTTAAATGCTGGAATTCCCATCCCCCCATACTTTTGTTCTAAATAGAAGAAATAGACAGAAAAGTGTGTCTCTTAAGAACTGTTATTTCTTTTTTTTCAAAATAGGAATATGGTCAGAGGGAGATTTGCAGCTGTCATAGTGTCATAGAGGAAGTAGTTAAGGAGGAAAATTGAAGTTTCCCTGGGATTGATCTGGACCTCATTGCTATAGGAAAATTTTGTTTGAGATTAGGAAAATAATTCTGACAATCAGGTTAAAACACTGGTACAGGAAGTATCTCCATCCTTGGAGATATTCAGAATTGGTTTGTCCAAGGCCCTGAAGAACTCAATTGAATTCCCCAGTAGTATCCAACATCAAACATGGCCCTACTGTGAGCAGGGGGGTACATTAGGTGGCCTCCAAAGGTTCTCTCTAACCTAAATTATTCTATGATACTGGAGAGTATGTGGGGAGTATGTGAATTCCTCATCTTCTCAGCACATACATATGTACTTATATATATATATGTAGTTAATATATATATATATATAGACTTAGTAAATATAGCAAATAATGAGGACATGTTTGTACATACATTCTGGTTGTCATATCAGACTACAAGTGTCTACTGTGAACAGTGAAACAGTGTCTACTGTGTAAGAAACAGTGTCTACTGTGTAAGAAACCTGGCTAATGCTAATCTGAGGAAAGGGCTAAAATCCCTTAGCTTTTCTACTGACTGTGTGCCTAATCATAAGACAAAGACCTATGTCCTTCTGTTCTTTTAAGACTTTGTTGCTTGCTTAAATTTTGAACCTTGTTATTTTCTGAGGTTAACCCAATACCGGCTAATTTAATTTTTCTGAGCTGAAGTTGTCTTCATGGGGCATATTCTCAGATCTAAACCATCTGGCCTTATCTGTAGACTTTAAACAAGCCTGAGAGTGCTTTTCAAATAGATGTTAGATGTTCATCTGAGTTCATTCTTATATCTTGACATATGTGGTTGCATCTATTATTATAATAGAGCTGTGTTGGGGGTACTGCACAACACACACTGAAGAGAATCACCTCTTAAGTGAAGAACCACATGTAAAAGTGAAAGCCTTAGGTAGGGTAGAATATTACATAAATAATGAACAAATTTATAATTAAGTCAAAGGACATCCTCAACAATTTCATTTTCATGAGAGATTCCTTGAGAGTTTAATAACCACATGGTCAAGGTTTGATTTGGTGCCTCACTTGAAATTCTTTCCTAATTCAGAAAAATATCTATTCCATACTTGTTGCTTTGTTGTTGTTGTTGTTTCTCTAAACTGACATTAATATCCTATATGGATAGGATGCACACAATATACTGCAGGGTGCACCTGTACCCACAACCCCTTCATCACTGCTTGAGTATTTCATATTTCCTAAGGAGCCTGAAGCACCTAAAACCATTAGTAAACTGAATGCATCATGCTCCACTGGAGGAAGGCAAATAGAATTAGACCTATTTTACTGATAAGAAAACTGAGGTCATTTTCCAGCTGACGTCTGAAGTTAAATGCCTATCTCACCGCTTTCAGCTGTAAAATGACCTAAACACTGATGGCCCCACAGCTTGAAACTCAAACGCTCGGCTCCTGCCATCCCTCGCTCAGTCCCTCGTGGTGTCTGTCACAATATTTCAGGCCTAATTGTCAGGAGAGCAGAGGCCCCTGGTAATCATCAAACGTGGTGGATGTGCAGCACTTTCTGAGTCCATTTAATGTCTGGCTTTTTGCGTAAGCTGAAGGTGACTTTTCACAGCTTGTCACTCCAATGTGCTACAGACAAATGAGCTCAGGCTAGAAAAATAAGGGTTGTGGAGGCCTCTGGAAGTGTTTGCTTGCTTGGTCTCTGAAAGGCCTTGCAAGTTGTTTGGCTGATAATGTGAACAAATTGGTATTTAGGGCCTGGACTCTAAATCAAAGAAAACACAGGGAAAAGCACCTAATAAGTAACATTCATTATCAGATTATCACTGGTTGCAGAGCCTGCAGGGCTGGATCATATTTGGTTTTCTTTATCAGTCCCACCAATGGCTGGAGCCAACTCTAACATGTGAAGTTATCCCTTGGGATTAGTTGCCACCTCCTTATGGCTGATTGTTAAAAATAAAAATAAAATAAAATAAAAATCCCTGACAACCTATTTCCATAGAAAAATCAAAGAAAATAATTTTGCCACCAGTTTCTCTACCAGCATGATGAACACATGCCAGAGATGCTGCTCATGGGGCAAAGTGCCGAATTTTTCAGAGCAATTAACAGCTAAGGGTATCTCTGATGATGCAGTAGAGATGTGTGTGTGTTGCACCATGTCAGCACAGCCGTCCTGACCCCACTTTCCGTAACTGGAGGGAAATAAGCAGCCACTCTGGCACCAGAGATTAGAAACTCAACTGTACAAGAGCAGGTGGGGAGCTTTGTTCTTTGCTGATGTTTTTGTTGTTGTTGTTTTGTTTTTTGTTTGTTTGTTTGTTTGTTTTTAAATGAAATAAAAGCATCTGAGAGTTGCTGGTTTCATGATCAGCAGTTGCAGGGATGGAAAGGTGGAAGCAAGAAGGGATTGTGTCCACCCCCATTGGGGTGGTGTCTTCCTTCAGAGAGCTGTGTAGCCCTCAGGAAGGGAGCAAGCAAAGCAGGACATGTTTTGGACACATAGGAGAGCAACACCAGAGCAGTCCCTTCCAGCAGAAGTGTCTCATGTTGCTTTCTTTCATAGAATTTTTATAACCCTTCTTTTTAAATAGGATTTATATAAGCCGTTTCTGATTAGAAGAAATAATGAATTTTCATTTTCATTTTCACAAGACAGTGAAATAATGAATAGAAGAGTTAGTCTAGAATGACCCCGATTGATATTTGCAGGCAGTATTCATTGCTCCTAAAAA
>NC_048893.1:199478905-199553514 GCF_011077185.1 Oxyura jamaicensis | reverse complement strand
AATGACCCCGATTGATATTTGCAGGCAGTATTCATTGCTCCTAAAAAAATTACCAAGTATCTCTTATAACTTCAGAAAGAAATAGGCATTAAATGGCCAGTTAATCTTGCCCTCAGTGAACATGTAAAACAGGATGGCTAAACTGAGCACAAAAGTGTAACTTTCTGTTCATTGTCTATACATAAAGAGAGTTTAGAAAAATAGCAAAGGGCAGCTGGCTGGTGAGATGAATCCCATTTCCTAATTCCCCTGGGAGTCCTCCAGATACAGACAGCTCCAGAGGAGATTCATGGGCCATAATGAGGAAACCACCCTCAGAAGTTTTCAGTCTGTCTGTACCAATTAACGGAGGAACACCCAGGCCAGGCTATCTTCTTACCTAGACTCATCAGCCAGGTTGGGTGAGATGAAGCTGGAGCTTATGTTGCCCAAAGGCGATGCAGGTGTGAATATTGCCTTAGTGCTTTCTTTGTTTTCCCCAGGACAAAGTGCACCAACATACCCCATGCAGCCACACAGCCTGCACTGCAGGAATGCTGTTTCTTGGTTACCATATGGAAAATCATTTAAAATTAACCTCAAGGCTTCTCAATGAGCGTTGCATGTTGATTGATTGAAAAAAGCTATAAGTAAGCTACAGCTAATGGGTGTATTAATCATAGCAGGACACAAAACTTGAGAACATTAAGATAAAGGCCCTATTTCAAATATGGGGAAGGTGAGATCAAAGCTGACTTCTTGTCCTTTCATGCTGATGCCTTTGAGGGGATGCCATCCACAGAGTGGGAATTGAGGCAACTCAGCGTGGATTATCTTAAAAAGGAGACTAAAAACAAACAAAACCCAGTAAAAATACCAGAATGTGATATGAAAACCTGTTCATTTCTCAGTGTGCTCTTTAAAACCACAGAGAATTAAACTTGGTTTTGAAGTCTTGACATTTGTATGTTCATCCCAGGGAAACACATTATCTGGAGGTGTTAAACTGAATATGATTTTTTTTTTTTTCAGTTTAATCAAATAATAAAATGATCTTCCCAGACTTCAGGGAATAAAATGATCTTCCCAGACTCCCGTGGGCTTATTGAATGTTTACAAGACCCATCAAAGTTTTGGGATATGGAGAATTCAGCAGGTTTCAAAAAGCACTTGGTAATTCTTAGAGGTAGAATTTGCCTTGCCTTATTTTTCAGCTCTCCACAGACATCCCCATTTTGAATAGTCACACTGGACTTCATCTACAGTCACTGAAGGGAAAGAGACACTTCTACCAATTTATTTAGCTGACATATCTTATACGTGTACATTAGGATAAGATGAATTGCACCTGTAAAGCTATAATTTAGGCACTTCCATGTAGATAGCTACCTTGCAGATATTTTAATGTGGGTGGAAGATTTTCATCCTTTTTATTGTTTGGACTAAGATCTGAAGTTATCATTGTGTCAGATGGATTTGCAGGCTCTAAAGTCTATTTTTCTTATGTTGATTACATATCTTCTAACCAAAATAAATACATATGTCTATCTTTGAAGTCAAATTACATTGAATCGTAAAGCTCTTGTGCTTTGTTCTTTATCCCAGTATTGCTCTTTAACCTCACAGGAGGCTCAATACTTATAACCAGCCCCGTTCCCCGTAAATTGAAGCTACATCAGCTCCTATTTAAGTTTGTGGGAATTCAGGTCTTTCTTCACTTCCCATGGATGGGCTGAAGGGGCGGAGAAAGCTTAAGTACTTGGAAAGTTGTAGGGACTCACTTTTTGAGACTCTGAGACTTTGAGACCACCCATTTATTTCCTGAGGAGATAGGAGAAAATTCTCCTGAAGAATCACTACTTACAAACTGTTTTCCTCTCCACAAGATTTAAAAAGAAGCATGTTTAAATAACTTGGCACACCTCCTCTTCAGCTGGAAAGATGAAGCACAGTGTGGTAAGTGGTTTTGAAAAAGCATTTTATTGAATCAGGGTTGAAGCTGCAGATAGTATAGAAAAAAAAACTCAAACTCTCAGAAACAAAATGGTTCTTTTTCCGTTGAACCCTATGACCAGTCAAAACACCAGTAGAGATTAAGATTTCCAAAACTGTATGCAAATGTATATATATTTATTTATATGCACACACACAGTTAGCTGCAGTTCCTTGTAGGTGCTGAAGATTGGCTATGAATTTAGGGGGATCTAGGGATGCTGGACAGAAGGATGGTTGCCAAAATAGAAGTTATGATCTGAACTGCATAATGTCGTGTGCTCATGGTTGAAGGGTGGTTGGAGATGAGGACCAGGTTGACAACCCCTCTTCTCCTCAAATCAAGTGTGGATATTATGGCTGGAGGATCTGCATGCCATTCTAGGAAGTGTTTTTTTTTTGCAACAGCAGAGAACACGGTAGAAGATAGAAAATCCTGTGGGCCACAACCAACCCCCGGGCTATCTTGATCTAATATGCTACATCAATGTCAAGTTATAGCTTTGTTAAACATTTACATGCACATGTATATAGATGGAGTAGAGTCTTAAACATACACACGCACACCAAAAAACACAAACCTTTTTGGCATTTATACAGATAAGGCCATTTTTATTGGCAAATATTTTGCTTGGCACCAGTTCAGCGTGTACTAATAGCTTAATAATTTTGGCAGACACACCAATGAAAAATGTTACTGAACCAGACCCAATTATGTGTATAAAATGTAAACAGTTGTGTCTGCTGGGGATAACTGCAGTATGTTGTCAAGCCACGGCTGTAAATTACATATGGTAGATTGCTCTAAATTTGTTTTTGACAAACAACCGTCTGATGAGGTTGTTTCAGGGCCACACAACTGATGGAAGGACATTAACAGCAGACCATAATGCCAACATGGCTGTTGTTTCAGCTCTTGGGCCAGCTTTCCAAAGTTTGGCAGCTCTGCCATAAGTTTCAGGCCGGTTTTCTGCTGTTTGCTTTCAGAAGAGCCTCCACAATGTCCTCATGCTAAAGTTATAATGAGTTAATTTCCAATAGTTATTTCTTGTTCTCCGTATCAGCCATTAGTTGGAATAGCTGCTTAGGCTATATCTTTCTCTGGAAAAAGTTTCTGCACTGGCAGAAACTGATTTTTCATACTGAAGCATTGAAAGAAGAACAAAGCCCTTTCCTACCTCCTTTATGTGGCTTGTTTTACAAAACTTCATGTATATACATACACATACATATATATGCCATCGAAGCTACCATTCAGCCCTCGTAATTGAAAAACAACTCTGGAACTGGCTAAAAATGTTTTCATGAAGAATTTGAGTTAAGTCAGGGCTGCAATTAAAGAATTGCTGTGCAAAATGGGTGGGGAGCGTTGGGAAAAAAAAAAAAAGAGGAAAATAATGAAGCTTTTCAGAACACAGCAATGAGGAGACCCCTCCAGCCCAGCACCTGGTGAAACCATCGAGTATGCCCTCCCGCTAGCTTAAATTAGAGTAACACTGCCACGCAGCAGGCTCCTGCTAAAAGCACGCAGGGAGGGAAGAGACTTAAAAAGAGCCTTTTCTGATGTATTCAGGTAGAAGAGTGTAAAGTAAATAATGAAGCCGAAGGGCAGCGCGCGAGAGCATGACTTCGCATTCCTTTTGCGCCCGCTGCCACGTCGCTCAAGGAGAGCGCAGCAAATGAACTGCTGAAGGATGCACAGCACTCTGCGCTGGCTTTGCTGAAAGCTGGCATCGGCGGGGAGAAAGAAGTTTGAGCGTGAGCCTGCTGGAGCGTAGCCCGCCACCAATCACTGCCCTTATCAGAGTTTTCCAGAGAGCCTATAAACATGCACACTTCACTAAATGGCATGTTATAAATACGGGTGAGTAACAGCATTGCAGTGGAAAAGAAAACAGGCTGTTATTTATCACCACCTTTCTCTGATCATCATATTCTTTTAGACGTATGTAGTTATTAGGAGAGGTTATTGACAGGGCTTTGTCAAGCTTTGTATGAGTAAGCTTAATTTGTAAATAACAATGGCTTATTTATTTAGCAGGTCCTAAAATCTCATTTTCACTGAAAATTTTCCAGCCTTGGAAGCCTCAATTTACTTCTTTAGTTCTACAACAATATAACAATAATTATTATTTCAGGTATTCACTGACATAGGTATGGAGAGCAATGGAGAATTATTGATATTGTTAACTGGAAAGCATGTTTTTGGTATTGATCCAACTGGATTTTTATTTGCATTTAATTACAAACATTGTAAAATACATCCATAATAAAGAATGAAAACTGAATGTGGAATAACAATTATATGACATAGTAAATATGGAATTGGCACGCTTTGTGTCTAGTTAAATGTTTTCTGAGCCAGATGAGATAAGGAAAAATAAATAAAGTTATAGATTTGGACAACCGTGCCCTAACTCTCTGAGTGTTACTGACACGGAATGAGTACTCGTGATAGGGAATGATTAAATTTCAGGCAGAGATTAGTTAGAGAAGATAGGAAGGAGAGCAAAATTTTCAAACATAGGACCTTGGTTAGATTGACTTTGGAGCAATCTACCTCCTCCATAAAATGATATATAATGACTTCCAATGCACTTTATATGTGTGTTTTTCTTGCCTTAATGTACTTTTGACTAGTAAAGAAAAGAGAAGTAATCAGTCTATGGACCTTTTCTGAGGTCATACCTTCTGTTTGCACTTATGTTTTCTGAATATTTACTATCTTGGCCAAGAAATCAACTCCAAAACATAAGCACATAGTGCAGGACTCTTGAATCTGATTTCCTCAGATCATCTGCTCAGGAATTGATGGGAGCTCACTCTTCATCCTCGGTGTGGAGCCAGGGCATGCTGAAGAACAGGTCTGAGGAGCCTTCATCCAAAGAGGGATGCAAAGTTGTCTTAAATATTACACAGTCTGCATGCAGAGTTGGCATCCAAAGCAGGCATCTTGGAAAATCCCCCTTTCAGTGGGATTTCAATGAGGAAAGTAGAACAAGTTGGTTCTTGTCACTTAGAGAAATCTGAAATTTACAGTGTGGTAGCTCATTTGTGGTTTGACTTTCTGCCTTGTTTGTTTATTCGTTCATTTATGGATAAGAGAAAGAATTTATATAAGCTATATAGTAACTTCTGTGTATTTTCCTTGCCTGCTCATCAGTTTTGGTTAGCATCATTCTTGGACCCGCATTGTTACATCTATTGTACCCCCAGAGTTACAAATATGTTATTCTCACTTGCAACAGAGAATTGCTGAAATGAAAGAAGTTATAAAAATACACATAGGGCCAAGTCTCATTGATTGTAGTATGAATTGCACTGGCTGGACCAGACCTACATGTTACTGTCAGCAGGGTGGGAAGTAGGCAAACAGGCAGTGTCACCACAATCACCTTCAATTTCTACTTCAGCTACCAGTGATACATAGATTATTTTTTTTTTGAACAATCTTTGGACTCTTGACTAGACTGAGTCCTGGATTTCATTGTCTGTTAGTTCATCTCATTGTTCTGTTAGTTCATCTCATCTTTTCTGCCCTTGCAGAATGGGCTTCATATAAATACCAGCTTTGTTTTTTTTTTTTTTAATTCCAACTCATCGATAGATAAGGAATTCTTATCATGACTAAGTTCAGCCCTGTTGTCTTCACCTTCATAACTCTGCAATCTTTCATCTTCCTTGTCCTTTAAAATATATTTCTTTTACTTCTCTTTTCCTGCACAGTTTCTGTATTTCCCATTGCCCACCCTTCATTTTCAGTACTGACTTACTCTAAATTTAGATCTCCATTTCCATGGGGCAGAGGCCTTTTCTGTATTGTAACTATATATTGCAGAGATATAGGTTCATGAAGAGTCATCAGTAACAATAGATCTCTAAACAGCAAGAAAAAAGTCAAGATTCTTAAAAAGAACTAGCCTACCATATTATGCTTTCAGAGGTAAGAAAAATACTGGTGCCCAGAAACCTTGGGAGAGCTGCTTTAATACCAGAATATAAATCAGTTTAACACATGCAAGGAATTTATCTTCTATTTTTGTTTTAAATTGTTGAGTAGGAGTAGCTGAAGGTTATTGTCTAGTTGTTTTAATATTTAAAAGAATGTTTATCTATGTGTAGGTAAGTAGAAAATATACAAAGTAAAAGGGGGCAATGCAATAGAGAAAAGTGTTAGAAGTAATAATCATTGCCCCTTACTTGACAGACAACCTAATGATCTTTGCATCATGTATGAGCCCCATTTGTCTGGGGCTCATACATGATGCAAAGATCATTATAATACTTGATATTTTCAGGCCTACATTGGGTGAAATCTTGACTATATATTATATATATGTAATTGCATTGCTTTCCTTCTCTGCCTTCATGGCAAATGCTGGTGATTATAAGCCTCTAAACTAAGCCAGTTAAATGGGGAACAGTGACAAAGGTTATTAGGGATTTGCAAATTTGAAAGGAGTGTTTGATTACACCCTGACCTGATAGCACAAAGCAAACATTAATAGACAGATCACCAGTGAGAATGATTTACACTAAGGCCCAATCCTGTCCCTTTGAAGAAGCTGATATTGTTGATTTGAAAAAAGACCTATGGGCATAAGTATTGTTATCCTATATTTGCCATACTGACATTTGAAAAGATGCTTAGAGATTTTTCATCAGAGCTGCTCGCATGTTGTTGGCTTGCCATTATTTGGGAGTGAGAAGGTATAAAAGTGAAAACAAAATTGTTAGAGGCAGAAATGTTTACCAAACATGAGGAAAAATATTCTTCATGGAAGAATGCCTTTGGTTCTTCAAGTTCATAAAGAACAAAAAGTTTATGATATTATAATCCTTATCTGCAAAGGAAAAAAATGCACATCCAAGGCACATCATGCAGGTTTGTATCAGGATGGAGGGTTGACTTAGGAAACAGAGGTCTGGCAGTATCTTCACCCATCATAACCAAAAGTTCAGCTCTTCTAATTAAAAAAAAAATAAATAAAAATAAAACCTAAATTTTATTTTTTATCTGAGCTGCCTATTTCAGGATGAAATTATTCATCTGTTGAAGGCTCCTACTCTAAATAGAGCCTTGAACCTGTCCGTACTTCAAACATAAACACAGAACTTGTTGATGTATAACTTGGGGGATCTGAATCCCACTCAACCACTCTAGAGACAAGCACACTCAGAAATTTTAAGTAAATCTCTGATTTATCCATGAAGCATGGGAATTACCCCTTAGAAATATTCTCATCTCAGTACTTTGTGACATGCTGTAGGACCTGAGGTATTGCTGACTTCCTTTCTTCCTTCTTCAGATTTTATTAGGAATTAGGAGGCTTTCAGGAGCGATTTTGCTGCAGAGTTCTCTGCTGAAGTCATGCAAATTTTTACTAAAAATGTAGCACATATGCATTGCAGTTGCACCAAAACCTGGTTGTGCTGGACATTGCACAAACTTAGAGCAAGAAACACGTCTGGCCTTGAAGAATGCGTAAAATAAATAGGAAAAGGCTTGGATTTGGACATGAGGGCTGTGTAGGGCTACAGACACTGGCATAATAAGTCCTCTGGGTTCTCATCCTATCCTTAATTTTGTAGTGCAGCCCTCATGAAATGGATTAATTGATTCACTAGAAAAGACATCTTTGTCAGTGCAGGCTGATGTGCCATAGACATCGAGAGTCTCTATGATGCAGATTTGGGTCTGGGAAAGAATTTTCCCTAAAAGATATTAGCAGGGATCATCAGGTTTTCCAGACTAAGTCCACTGAGGCTTCTTCACAAGATATCCCCCACCATTACAGGGGATTTACAACATTGGCCATGCCCTTAGTCTGCCCTGCTTTTTATCTGTGGCCCACTGTAGATTTTATCTCCTGTGGTTATAGGTACTGAAGGTCTTGGTATTGTTATGCTGTCTTGAGGAGTGATTTATGGCTTGTTTTTGGTGTGTGCAGTGGGTGTTGTGTGGACAAGGGCTTGGCTTTGTTGCTGAATAACTCAGTGTTTGCATTAGGAGCCTTTCTGCCAAATCAGGCATCTCCAGGGTGGGGCTGCTGCCTCTGATGTGGGCTACATTGAGCCCTGGAAGAGAGAGGGATACATTATCTGAGTGCCTAGATTTAGGCTGGGTTTTGCATTCGATATGATTGCCTGTGATGGCTTGGGGCAGAACATGGTGACAAAGACAGTCCCCTCCAGTTCTCAGGGCAATCAAGAAGACCTACAAATGGTACTATAGCTCTTTTTACTCGAATCTTTCTACATTTGCTAAAGAATAAAACAACAGAGTGTGGAGTTTCAGCTCTCTAGTGATTTTAACCAATTACTGTTTTCCTTCAAGCTATATAAATTGTGTGCATTTAATATTTAGTTATCTCCTGACTGTTTACACTAATTTTCATTTATACAATGCATCTCGTAACAGAGGTAGAGTGCATTTCTTTCCCTATTTCTCTTTTGAATGAAAGCCTTGAGGGAAACCTGCAGTTTTTGATCGTGCTCTCCTTTGATGTAAGCAAATGCTTAAGTTATGCTCTGGCAGAACGTCTCAGACTCGTGTTCATGAATGATGCAGGATTTGTCCTCCTTCCTCGGCGGCTCTATTTATAGCCACCACTGTTTTTATTTTCCACGCAGTCATGAGAGAGAAGGTGAGAAGGAAACAACCACAAGTCCTTTGTCTAAGCACAGTTAAATTTGTTCGTGTGCTTTGCTGCATTTTATATTCTTCCATGCTGTGTTTCATCTGTCTATCTCCAGACCAGATAAAGGCCTTTTTCCCAGCCCTGGGCTCCAGGGACCCAAATCTCTACTGCTCTGTACTCCGCAGGATCACGTACTCTACAGTGATATGGCTGCAAAGTGCTGCCAGAGGAAAGCAATGGACCTATTTCTGTGTTCCCTTACAGCACGTTCACTCTCCTGACCCGTGCGTTGCTGCTGTTTTGCCAGCGTGTAAATCCAAACCAGACTACATTTATACACAGAAGGGACCAAATCACAGACTCTGTTTTGTTTTGTTTTGTTTTGTTTTGTTTTCCAGCATGTTCTCTTTCATGTTTGCTTTTTTGTTGTTGTTGCTTTTGTTTTTTTGCTTTCAGAGCTTTCCTTTGTCCTGGTAGACAGCAATCCAAGGCTGTGTTTGGATCTGAATTGTCTGCAGTGTTAAGGGCTGGGATGATGCGATAAGATTGCGCAGGGTGCCAGCAGTGGACAGTCATTCTCCAGGGGATGATGGGCAGCTCTGAGCTGCTGTATGGTAGTAAGAAAGAAGGCAGGAATGCTCCCAAAACGCTCATCTTTGGTGGGTTCAGTGAGTTGATTTTTGCAGCATTTGATGGTAAAGCTTCCACTCAGCTCCCTAAGGGAATGAAAACTGCCTATCCCTGGCAGAAACCATGAAATAAGGTAGTGTTGAGTGGGGAATTAGCTCCAGTGCACCTGGCTCTTCTGTCAAATAAAACCTCTGCTTTTCCATATCTTTCTGTGATTCAGGATTGCCATAAATGTTTGCTCTAAAGGTGTGTTGGAGCCTGGGAGGCTGGGATCTCACCAAAAGATGCCCTAAAAGAACCTTTAAATAGGGTGATATACAAAGACAGAGGAGACAAAATGGGTTGTGCTCAGTTCACACTCACCCATCACTTCCCCTAATCAAGGCAGAAAGAGGTGGAGTTGGATCCATGCACAACATGGCTTTTTCTTCAGGATAAGAACAGTAGGAAGCAAACTCCGAACATAGATCGTGCTTTCAGGGACACAATAGCAGGATCCAAGAAAATGTGGCAATTAGAGGCTTAATTAAAAACAAGTGACTCAGAAATGCAAGTTAGAAGGGAACCCGACAATTAAGTTGTATGTAACAGAACAAAAGCTTTTCAAACCCTGCAGAGTTTGTTTTGCCAGGATGCTGTCCTGCCTCTCCAAAGGGGCCCTGCAGCCCTGCCTGATTCTGTGAGTGATCAGATCTGTGCCTGGAGTTTATAGCAAATTTATTTTCCAATTGCTTTACATTTCACAGTTTCCCCTGCTTTTTGCTTTGGGAATCTGTGTTCACTATGTCCAGTGCTCAGATCATATTCTGTGGCTAGGGAAATGATATCTCACATGGATGGGAACTGGAGAGAGCCTCAGCATCTCACAAAGCTTGATGTTTCATGGCCAATTTCAGAGAATCCTCAGTGGAGATCCAGCTGCTAAGAAGATATTTTGCAGTCTCACATCTCAGAAGTTTGCTATACTAAAAGAAAGCACACATTTCCTGAGAGCTCTTCACTTTGTTGGCTGTATTTTAGTACTCCGCATGGTACTTTGACATCTGAAGCCTCCCAGTTATGTTTCCAAATAGAAACTTCTGGCCAGACTTATTCTTTCCCAAACTTTTGGAGGTTGTCCTTCATGAAAATGGAACCACTTAACCTCTTTTGCAAATTTTTAAAGGATTAATCCGTAACCCCAATGTTGTTTTGTTTTGTTTTGTTTTTCCTTTCTTTCTGTGCAGTTCTTCAGACTTGGAACAATTCTTGTCCATTATCATCACTGTGATACATTTTTAACAGACACTATTCCCACACCAGCGAGGAATAGTTACAGTGAAATTCAAATAGCATGCACTTTTAAATATTGGCAAATACAGCTTTTTAGTGATATCCACTTGTTTGCCCTAGGTCAAGCATTAGGGTAGTGGCAGAGTGCAATAGGTCACTTACCTAGGAGCTTGTGTCTTTGAAACCCTGTCTCAAAGCTCTGGCTGAAAAGTTAAGTCAGGTAACATAAAATATCTAAAAGCACACAGTGGGGGAAAGGATTTAAATAGGGCCCTTTTTAAGGAGAATTGATGACAGACACCTGCTGTAGGGAAAGAATAGAGACAAGCTTTAAGACGGACCAAGGAGCAGATCTTGGTTTTCAGAAGGGGGAGATTACAGTAGACTGCTGTTGGTGGTGAATTGCTTCTTTACGTAAAGAAATACCACAAAGAAGTTTCTGCATTTCTGCTACTATGGGAATTGCTATTTAAGATACCGTACAGTGAGCCAGCCCAATGGACAACACAAAGATCAGATCCTCATTTTCCCAAAGGCAATCTTGATGAGTGCTCATCAAGAAATAATAGAGAACAGAAGGCAAAAAGACACAGGCTTCCTAGAAAGCACAGTCCTGTCTTTGAGCCTTGACCACCTCTGAGATTTGTCTCACCATGTTGCAGCTCTACAAGCATTAACTGTTGTGTATTCCTCCTCTCTCCCTTGTAACAAAATAAAATGCAAGAAAACTAAGTAAAGAGAAGAAACCATGCAGGGAGAGAAAGAGGGACAGCATTACATGGGCTCTAAAGACATCAAGGCTGTGCACGTTGGTGAAATATAGTTATTGGCCCTGCTATTGTAGCTGCCACACCATAGCAACCCCATAGACTGAATATATATATATATATATATATACACAAACATCCTTCAACAAGGGGCTAGATCTTGTTTCCATTCACACTGATGGACTGAATGCCACATGGCTCTACCAGTAAATAACATTAAAATATTCAATAGTGAACTGGATATTTTTACAACATGAATACCAAATGAAATGATTAATGTTCCCAGCCTTCCTAAAGCAGCAAAATTTCATTATATTAGCACCGGATTAATGCAAAGGTGAATGAGGCAGCCTGATGTACTTTGTTTTTCAGATGTATTCCTGAGGAGAAGATCACCAGTCCTCTAATCCTTCCATTCATTTCTATGTCTCAGCAATAATAACTGGTGGTAGTTCAATACTGAAGTGTGACAATACTTTGTTAATGTTTTGAAGAAAGCATACAGAGTTAGGGATTATTATATCAAATTTTGTAAGACTCAAGGAACGTGTCTGCTTATCTTTCATTTACTTCACATTAGCTGAACAAATTACCACTCTCTACAGTTTAATCAACTGCTGTGGATCACACTATCAAGCTAAAAATAAATGAGGGTGGATTAATGAAATAGTCAAGGAATATGTCCAAACACTCAGCTGGTGATTTCTTTTTTTCCAGTGTTTTTCTTTCTATGTTGCTGAAAGAGCGGTCCTGTACTATTGAACTTCTACTGTAAAATACTATTGACTGTTCTTTTACCACTTTCCCTCTCCTGTGTTCGTTTACCTTTGCAAAATGATGTAAAAATCTATCAGATAGGAATGGTAGGCAACTGCTTTCCATTTGCAATTGTCACTTTCAGTAGCAGTTATGATGCGGTGGAGCAGCACCAAAGTCCCTGGGAACTAGCCCTTTATCCTGGTCTGAAACCGCCCTAACACAAGGAGCTTTCATCTTAAGGAATAAATAATTATAAAGGGTAAATGGCACTGAAGAGTATGTCTCTTGTCTGTCTCCATCCTGTCCTTATACTAGCGTCTTTGACTGATTACCTCTTCTGGGACAGAGTAAGGGGTCCATCTCTTAGTGTCTGCTGTGTCTGACATGCTGATTAATCATGCCTCCACCAGCTGCATGGCTTTGCTCTCCTCCCTGCTCTCCCTGCTCCTGCACAGCTCCTTTCTGGCCCCATCAGATGACTGGAGGTGTCTCAAATACATAAAAAGAGCAGTTTGAGCATCAGCTTAGCCTTTGTTGTCCTCTCCATTTACCAGTTTAGAGGGTAACATCTCTCTCTCTCTCTCTCTTTTTTTTATTTTTTATTTTTTAAATGCAGTCCAGATCTTCTCATTAGCTCTCTAACAGTCTTGTCCAGGGGTGTCTTTCATAGCTCCCTCAAAATCTGTTCATAAAGAAATTGCCATGCCACGTTCAGATTCTGCATGCGTAGCATGCTTTCCACACACAAAACCCATCCACATCCAAGTGAGGACCTGGTTGCTATCACTACCCGAAAGAAACCTCATGCTTGTTACCCTATAAACCTATGTTTGACTAACTTTCCACTAGAATATGATGTGATTTTCAACTCTGCATCCACCTCCCTCACAGCAATCAATGGAAAGATTTTTAATGCAAATGTAGTCCAGAGATGCCTAGAAGTATAACTCTTCAAATAATAGAGGCTAAATAAGACAAGCTTTCGTTTTACTGTAAATATTTCAGCAGATTACATGTTATGGTCATTTGGATAATTAATTTCAGAGGTGTGTTTATTTAAAGGAAATAATTTGTAGCTTCTGTGTTATGCTGAGGTCAACAGGAAGATGGAGTCTGTAAAGTACTAGCTGAAGGTTAAAGCTGCCTTCTCTTCTCCTGGCCCAAGATAAAATAAAAAAATAAAATAAAATAAAATAAAAATTTTACAACCAAGGATAAACATCTTCTCATGCTAGGCTAGGAGTAAAGTTACCACACATTTACACTACCATAAATGAGATCAAATTTGGCCCTTCTTAATTAATTCTGAGTCGTAGTGAGACTTTACAGTTCTTTACTCTGGAAAGCCTGAACTAACATCAAAGAGCATATTTTAATTGACAAGTGTATTCATTGCCAGAGAGGGGTATAACACGAAAAGGGGATTAACACCCAGCTGTGCTCTAGAGGAAATTTAAGGCATAGACACACTGTAGATCAGATAAAGTCTGCATTAATGCTCATGAATGTGAACTTTCATTGTCTTCACTAATGCTAAGCAGTTCACATCTGCCAATTAAAAGTCTCTTCATTCTGGTGCCCTCCCTGTAGTGGTGGGTCTGTTCGCCTTGACTCGCTGTCGCTATTGAATTACTGTAGTTATAGCTGCACATCTTCATAGTCAGCAGAGTGTTTGCTTCCTCCCTGAGGGTACTACAAAGCTGGAACAAGCTGACAGCTTCCAGATCTCCAATGAATATGCCTCACAAAAGCAAGAACACTGGAATATTACGAAGCTTAGTGATGTTACTCAGTGGCTCTTATTCTCCTCTCCGTCAAAGCTGCTATGAGAAGCACCTCCTGCCTTCAGTCAAGCTATCATCTCAACCAGCCTCCTGGGCCGCTTTCCAGCAGCTGTTGCGATAAGTTAAGGATTATTTAGGGGCCATTACAAACTGTTGGGGATTGCCATTGAGTAAGGAATCTAGCCTATGCTCCATACAAATAATAAGCAGATGTTTGAAGAGGAGGAGGCTTGTGCAGCCATTCTTCAGCTCCAGAGGTTTTCCTTAGAGAAGGGTGATCCTTCTAATGACAACAGTATGAATTCAGGCTTCCTCTGGGTCAATTAATTGCGTTCTGGGTGTGTGGAAGTTACCCCAGGGTTGTGATATGAATATGGACCTCCACTAATGCAAACTATCTTTCTTTCATTTTCCCTTACAATACTGGGCAGTGGCAAAGTGGTTAGGAGTTTGGCTCATATCGTCCTGGTTTGGAGTATTCAGAGCCAGTCACAGGCTTCTGCAGTCATCAGTACAGATTTATCTACCTCCACTGTGTATTATCCAGCATAGGAAATCTAAGAAGCAGAAGAGAATCCACCAAGGCTATTTGTCCCACTCTCTGTCCAACATAAGGCTGCTCATTTACATACAACACCATTCTACATTTCTTTATTTTATTTTATTTTTATTCTACTTTCTCAAGGGATCTGATCATAAGTAAAATATTTCATTATATTAGTCAGAAATTTCATTTTTCTTAATCAAATCTTCTTCTTAATAAAATAGTAGCACAGATATCCATTCCTGTTTTGTCTTGATACTTGAGTCCTTCAGATTTCTGTGGATTTTTATAACCCCTTTGTCTCTACTGCTTACCAATCTGCATGCATTTATTGCAGATGTTTAATGGTCAGTCCTTCTACCCACTCCCTTTCTGCTTTCCTCCATGCATGCACACACACAATCTTCATATTGATATGCTTTTGGTTACCATCTAGGGTTATGTGACACACTCTAAGCCTGCTCATGGCAGAGTCATGTAGAAATTTCCATGCTGTTGCAGATACTAATGAAACTGCAAGGAGTTAGTGGTGCCACTGGGTCTATGATTTGAATAGGGCACTCTGCCTCCCCCACCTGCCCTCCCAGTAACACCTTAAATCAAATGGAAGAAGCAATAACACCTCTGCTGCTATTGCTCATATCCTTTAGCTTGACTGTGATACAGGACTGCAATACAGGAGTGAGCCCCTCTCACTGTGCCATTACAACATATTTTTAAAATGCTGGGGAGCAGGGAAGCAGCTGAGAAATCTGCTTAGAACCGGGAGACCTCAGTGTACCCTTTCTTCCAGCCTGAAGGGACTAAAACTCACCTTTCTCATAACAGAAATCCATTTCTCATAACAGAAGTCATACCCACCAAACGGCAGTAATGCTGGAGCTGTGGCAGTCTGATTGTCTTTGGGAGAGAGAAAGACAGGGAGCAACTTGTGGAGAAAAATAATACCCTTGGCCCTGTGCTTTGCACTACAGAGCACATGTATAGGAATAAACACTTCTCTGTTCTGGTCTGCTTTTAACATTGCCTCCTCTTTTACAGCTGTAGAAAGTAAAAGCAGAATTTTCAGCAAGTATTTTTCATGTATTGGGCCATACAAAAACAAATTTCATTGCATTAGTAATAGGCCTTGGACGTACATGCCCTGCGCTGGGATCACTGGTACTCATTTGAACTGGACTCAGATAACCTTTACTGATCTGGAAGCAGGCAACAAATCTTTCTGGATAAATTAAGCCATTTTGACCTAATATGCCATTATAAGCTTATACAGTCTCCATTACCTGTTTCTTCTGTTCCCAAAACAGATTCTCCAACAGGTGCACCCTTCTCTCCGTCTTAAGCTAACAGATAAAAATCAGGTTTTGTTGCTGCTGTTGCTGTTTTAAGAGGAAAAAAAATGTAATATTTCTGTTATAATTAAGAGGATATTGTCATTTCATAGGTATCTTTCTACTTCTCTTTGTCATGAGCTTCAGTGGCTCAGGTCATAACATAAAGGAAATTTGAAGAACATCACATTGCAGAGGCATAGATGGATTATTGCCACTGCACTGTCTTTTCCAGGCTCTTCTTCAAGGTCCTATTTCTTATCTCCAGCAATGACTCACAAAGCAATGACACAAACAGCATGGACTACATGGACCTTCTACTCCACACAAATCCCCTTCTCTGTTTCATGGCCAGCATCCCCAGCCAAGCGTGACAGAACACATCTGACCCATTTATCACCAGCTTGCAAGTGGTTATCAGGGCTTGCCAGCCTCAAGCTGCTTGAGCCTTAAAGAAACAAATGCTCCAGATACACATCTTGTAATTCTGCTGTGTGTGGCCTCCATCATGCCACCCTTTTCCTTCATTTGGGCAACCTTCACCCCCTCTTACACCTCCAAAATCAATTTTTTCCAACGTTTTCATTTCAGATCCTGATTTTTTTAAATGTTGCCTAAATTTCTCACTTTTTTTTTTTTTCTTTTTTCTCCTAAGAACCTTCCAGTCCTGTTTACCTCTTTCATTGTTCTGGAGACTGATTATCTTGATTTGGAAAGAAAACCCCTTGTTTGCTAAGAAGTTTCCACACCCACTGAAGGCTTCTCCTTATCGTCCCTTGGTCAGCACAGGTCTCTGTGTTTGCCAAACAATGAGGTTCCTTCAGCCTGCACATAAACTTCCCTCCTTAGACTATGTTAAAGTCTTTCCTGCTCAGGGTTGGGCCCTGCAGGCAGGTCCTTCAGACGTTGTTTGGGGGTGAAAATATCTGTTTTCCTCCCCAGAACTGTGGAGCATGGCCATGTCTGGGGGATCCCCGCAACCCAGTCACTGTGTGCAAGTGCTTCCTAGGGACAAGTTTATCTTCAGATTGTCTTTAGAGCTAATCCGATCTTGAAATAGCAGCAGTTGTCTAACTGCCTAAATGCTTCTGAATTAGGACCTGGTCCTCTGCTGTCAAACTGGTGTCTTTCTAGAGAGGTAAAACATATGTCTGACAATTGCTGTCTGAAGTCTACATATTAAATGAGGTCCTAAAAGCAATGCAAATAAAAAGAAATGTCCAACAATCTAGCTCTGTTTTATTTAAAAGTAAGGAAAGGAAAGAAAATGGCTTAATAGTCAAATTTAGAAGTAACGTGAAGTCACTGCTGAAACATCCATTCATGAGTTCATTGAAGTATCTGCATATTTTAATACACTTAGCTATGATGAAAAAAAAAAAAAAAAAAAAAAAAAAAACCCCAAAACTTGTGGCAAGGAAAGAGAGGAAGAGTTTTTTCAAGATTTTTTCCTAGCCAAATCCAGGCTGGGCAGGGAATGGCTGGAGAGCTGCACCGAGGAGAGAGACCAGGGGTTGGTGATGGGTGAGAAGCTGGACCCGAGCTGGCCCCATGCACTGGCAGCCCCAAAAGGCAAGCGTGCCCTGGGCTGCAGCAGCAGCAGCGTGGCAGCAGGGCGAGGGAGGGGATTGTCCCCCTGGGGGATTGTCCCCCTGGATTGTCCCCCTGGATTGTCCCCCTGGGCCCCGCTCTCCGGAGGCCCCCCCTGCAGCGCTGCATTCGGCTCTGGGCCCAGCACAAGGACACGGAGCTGCTGGAGCGGGCCTGGAGGAGGCCGCGAGGATGCTCAGGGGCTGGAGCAGCTCTGCTGTGGGGCCAGGCTGAGAGAGCTGGGGGTGGTGGGCCTGGGGAAGAGAAGACCCCAGGAAGACCTTACAGGGGCCTACCAGTACCTAAATGGGGCCTAGAGGAAAGCTGGGGAGGGACTCTTTGTCAGGGAGCACGGCGATAGGACAAGGGGTTGCAACTTATGCATTCTCCAGCAGAAAACACCTCCCCAGAAGTATCAGGAAAACTTCCCAAAACTGAGACTAACCTACCTACAACTCTTAAACAAGATCTGTATCAGGAACCAGAAGATCTTCATTCAGTTCCTGGTTCTGCTGCTGGCTGGCTAGAAGGCATTGAGCGACTCACTGCAGCAGTTTGCCTCTCATTTTTTCCTCTCTTTGCCTCTGTTTCCCCAGCTGTAACCGGAGCTCTGCTTTCCAACACACCATCTGTGCTCATTTCATAGACTTTTTTACTAGGAAAACATTTTTATTCAGAGATGAGCAGCTTAACAAGGAAGCTTCCATTACTAATGAGTATACAATCTTTTAATTAATATACCCTTCTCTTTACCTTGGTGTGATATACATATTTGAGAACCACAAAACTGATAATAACAGCCTATAACTAGAAAGGGCTTAAGCAGAAAACAAGCTATTTCTTTTTATGGTGATGGATAAGCAAGAGCATGGGTTGTTGCTAGGAAAAGCATGGCTTAGCTGCCTGCTCTTTGGTCAGGGCCAGAGCATTTGACCTGCTTCGTCCACAATTTCTATCATCTTGTGATTCATGATTAATCTACTTGACGGATGGCACTTTACAGATGTCAAGCAAAGTCACAGCCCTGGCCTTCAGGGAGAGCCCACCTTTATGTCAACCATCCTGAAAATAAACAGCAGCATAAATACTGCAGAGGTAGATAGCCTTGATCCTGTTAGGTCTCTGCTAAGTGGCTTTTCATAGAAAAATTGTACGAAGAACGCAAGCTCTCATTCATTCATTGGTATGCCCCTCCAATACTCGCTTATTCAGCTCTCATTCAAAAAATAATTGTGAGAAACGTATAGGTAACTTAAGATAATGTTGAGCAATTGGTGAACAATTGTGGCTCTGCATTTCTGTCATATGGCTCTGAGGGAAAGGTTTTATTTATTTTTCCTTGGTTTTCCTCTGAGAAGTTTCTTATACTCACTGCTGGCCCCAGTGTTGTCAAAAAGACCAGTTCTGCAAACAAGGCAGGATTAAACTGCACTGTCTCTTGCTGGATTCAATGTGCTCATGGGTTTCAAAATCAATTGCTTGAAATGCACCTTATTAAGGTGAAAACTTTTTTGATTGCAAAAGACCTGAAGTTGAAGTGGGGACAAGGGAGAGAGAAGACATCTGTTCCAGTGCCTAATGAAATCATAGCTGCACACAGGCACGGGTGAGATCAAGGGATGCTTGTAAAATATTAACAAAATTGCAAAACAATCCTTAGGGGAGCTTTAGAAATATTTGATTTGATGACAACACAATTCCAATTCACTCTTCACCAAGAGCCAGGAGAGATAGCATTCACATCCAGTAATCCCCCCAAATGGCATCTTTCTTTCTTAAACACCCTTTCATTATCGTTCACATTGTTTGTTGATTTGCAGGGCTTCGTGTAATAGTTTGAAGGCAGAGATTAGAGTTGCGAGGGCAACCTGACAAAATTCCATCTCTACCTGGTATTGCCTTCACTCCCAGACAACATGCTCTAAATGATATCTGCTCCATCTATGAACTTCTAATGAAAGATCACTTCTGTTTCATTTGCTCTTTCTACTCTTAAAAAAAAAAAATGGGAGGGGGGATGAAACAAAATGAAATTGAATGCTGCGAAAAATTATACTGTTCAACAGTCTTGTCAGGAAGGGGAAGAAGTAGGGATTTTCTTAAAAAGCAGATCCAAGGTCCCAATTATTGTTGCATTCAAGTCTGACAGCTGTAAGACTGCCACCACCTAGCTCTTCTGAGGTCTCTGCTACACAAATAAGGTAGTGCTAACATGGGTTAAAGAGCAGGATTTTGCACTGAAATCATGGTTTGTGTAATTAGCTTACAACCAATACAAAGAACACATTTTCTTTTGAATGAAAACTACTGTAAATATGAATGTACATGTTCCCTTATAGTTCAACCAGCTGCAGCTTTATCTGTGAATATGCTATCAGATTAAGCAATGCCAGAATATTCACACTGTTTGTATTGTTAAATAACAGCTAAACAGTAATTAATAGAAGCCTCTGGCAGTGTTTTGACCTGGGCCAAACAATTTCTGAGCACAGTTCAGTCATTAGCATCAGCCAGGGACCAGTCCCAAAAGGCAGAAGACTACAGCCACCCTCTTTCAGACACGAAGAGGTTTTATTATATAGATGAAGGCTTCTCCATGCCAGTTGGCCTCAGCGCCAGGGAACAGTCCCAGACTTTTATTTACTGTAATAAAATATTTAATTTACTAGTGTAGATATCTCCTTTGTGTCTCCGATTTCAGTAGATCTGTTCCCAGATTAAAGTAGTGAAAAATCTGGTGGCGGACCAACACTTTATTAGTATTCCTGTTTAGCAATAAATGCAGTGTTCATTTACAGCTTTTGTCCCTGTTTGTTTGTTTGTTTGTTTTAAAGAAAGTTTAAATATGTTTGTTTTCAATCTCAGAAATTACTAAGGCCACTCTTTATCTCTTAGTGAAATGCATTAATTTCAGCCTATATAAAACCCTGGGCCAACTGGAAAGTCACTGATGTTCTCATCCCAGTCTATAAAAAACATGCACAGGCCAGAAAAGAGGTTGGAGATAGTGGCTTAAAAATGGACACAGACAAACTAGCTATTAATATTAACATAATTAGTATACTTAAGTGCTCTCCTGGAGTGCTTCTCCCTCTGCAGTCCCATAGGAGAAAATGTTGGCCTCACCCTGAGCCCAACACACATTTTCCGACCATTGCTTCTGCCCATTCTCTCTTACATTTACCTTGGTTCTAAATTCCTGAAGCCAGATACATGGTCTACACCTTCTCTCCTCCTTCCCCCACGAAACAGCCTCCCAATTGATATGGATCAGCTAACAAGAGCTGAAAAGCATGAAGCAAGAGAGGCACGGGCATGTTTGCCTTGGGCCAGGATCCCAATGATGTCTCTGTAATCCTAACACCCCCTTCCCATACATTTATGTATCTTCATCTGCATTGAGAGCAGCTTAAAATTAGAGACTGAAAGCAGTGTCAAGCTTGGCTTTCTGCCTGCTCTCCTGCCATTGCTACAGCAAACATGATGGAAAGGGAGGTAGACAGAAGCTCACACCTGCTATTCTCATGCCAAGCTAGCTTGCTCAGGGTTAACAAATTGAATTATAATGCTGGGCTTTACAGTAATGAGGCTCCAAGGTAGGCGTATCTCTTTAATGCTGATGCCCTTATAGGGCCATTAACCTCTAGAGGGAATGGTGATGTGGCCAACTGGGCCAGGAGGAAAATCCTCAGTGTTACCACAAGTCTGGCCAGAGACCCCTGGTCTCTGCTTTCAGCATCAACAACACTGTGTGCTTCCAGACGTGAAGCTGGCAGCCCCTGGCACAGCTCAACACAACCTCTTGTTATTTATTTGCTGCCTGAGAGGTGCCGTAGCAGCCTGCAGAACCCCTAGACCTTTTGTACCCACCACAACTGGTGCCCTTCTCACGGCACATCATCCCCTCGACTTCTGCATATTCCTCCCCACCCTTCCTTAAAGGCAACTACTTTATCCCCTACAAATCTAGGCCATGGAGAGCTCTGTTTATTTCCACTATGTATGTGGTTGAACAGGGACTGTTGTTTGACTCACTGGCTTCTGTCCAACCCAATGCACAGACACTAAACAATTCCAGGGTAGGAGGTAAAACACATGTGAATAAGATTCCCCTGTATGACTCCTTGTTTTGTAGTTGAACAGGTCCCCCCCTACACACATCCTTCCCCAAATTGCAATTTGTAGCTTAACACCCAGGAGAAAACTCTGCTGTGGGTTTCTCCTCCACATTCCTGGGTGAGCCGAGGTGTGAGGGAGACAAAAAGCTGCTTAAGATCTTCCAGTCTGGAAACATCTTCACACACTCTTCATCGAGATGTTGTGACATCTGGAGATGCAGAGCAGATGGGAGTTAGGGTGTAGTCCTGACCAGGACAGCAGGGTCATGGGGACATGGGACCTGTATTTACCCTAAACACAGTATTATTATTTCTCATTAATCCCTGCTCGACCCAGAGCTTTGGCCAGCAGGTCCTGGCTGCAGTATGCCCAGTCCCACCATGCAGCAGTGATCTGCAAAAATGAATTTAATTTATTACCATTTCTGCAATAATTTTGTACCAGATGAGAGTCACATGGATGCTTCTATCATCACAAGGGAGGAGAAACAGAATGGCTTGGGTTGGAAAGGACCTTAAAGATCATTTTTGGCTGCCCCAACATGAGCAACCAGGGAAGGGTTTTTGCCTTAATTTTTTGTCTGTGCCAACATTTCGTTGCCTTGGAAAACTGAGAGGAGCACAAGCCTTGCAGCAGCCAGAAGCACTCAAGAGTTTCAATAAACGGGCAGTCATGGGAAAAGCAGGTGGGATTGAGAGAATTTCCCATCACAGATGAAAGAAGAGAAGCAGATTTGAGAGAGGAAGATCAGGGATGAAGAAGCAGATGGAGGAAAACATATATCTTATTGAATTAAATTTATCCCCAAAAAAGGGTCCAATTCACTGACCTACCAATTTGTCTTTTTATAAATTGCCATCTAAGCAGCTTGATATTGTCCCTTGACAGAGGGAATAATTGAATGCTCTTCAGTTTATGTCAAGGTTGAAGGTACAAACCCTGATCAGATGAGGGCACATCTGACCAGACTGGGTCGGCCTCTGTCTTTCCTCCTGCGGTGCCTACCAAGGGTGGAGAGAGGGGGTTTCTCTTTCATTTCCCTTCCCATTAACACAGTTGCATTTTGTGAGGTATTTGTTTACATGAGTCTTCTCAGTTCGTTCCTCTCAGGGGAGCCATTAATTTATCTGCTTTGCTTTCTGTCAACAGGAGTTGACAGAGAGAGTTATGGGTTAACTGCTCTGTTTAGAGCAAGTGGCAGGTGCTGGTATTACTCAAGCTAAATGAAAATATAAATATCTCCTTACCTACCCAAGAAATCAGCTTAAATGCACAGGCCCCACTGTTTAGGTTCAACCTGTTTATAAGCCTAATGACCCAACACGGCGTTGAATGTGTTCAGTGACAGCTTGAATGTCAGGCTGCCCCAGAGCCCAGCTACATGTAATTACTGTATGAAAATTTCAAAAATACCTTAATGATAGCAAGCACTGCACTTATAATGCCAGAAAAGAGCCTAATTTTGGAGAAACACATGCTCCATCAAAAACAGGGCCCCTTGAAGATCCTCGGGGGATCCTTGCAAATCAGAGGCTCCCAAGGTTGCAGGCCACGTCTGAAAGAATTGCCAACATGCTTTGCTATGAGTTTCTCCATCAGTTCATTTTGGGTCACTCTGGGAAGGAGATTTCCAAAGGAAGCCAATTTCTTAATTTTATTCATTTTCATCCTCAGCGCTGACACTTCTGAGAGCTGAAACGTGATGTAGTGCAGCCCATGCCATAAACGTGGATGTTAAAAGGTTTTGTAGAGGGAGCTGAGCTTATAAATCCCCACTTCTCTCTCCCAGAGAAATGAGTGGAAAATACTTCTACATAATTTAATGGGCTTTGGATCAGGCACACAGTTCACAGAAGCCATTGCTGGTGTAAAACCCAATGCCAGTCAGAAGATGACACAACCACTTCACTCCTCACTGGTCAGAAATACAGTGAGAAAAACTTGTTTCATAGAATATCTAAAAAAAATAGCTTACACGCAGCATGATTTCCAAAACAAAAAGCACCAAGGCGGTGGGGAAGATCTAATCATTTTTTGTAGATTCATTTCTCCTATATGGGATACCAATAATTGCTACTGAAATAAAAGGGAAGAAAAAGAGGAAAAAAAATTTTGACTGTGTCTGACTGGTTTGCTTTCAATAGTTTTCAACTTTTCTTGAAAAACAGTGTAGTAAAGACATTGTTGAGACAATAAAGTATTAACAGAAATTCCAATTAAAGATAGAGAAACTTGGGTCTGTAAACAAGCAGAAATAGATGAAATGTAGTCATAAAGCAGAGGGGTTTCAGCAGGGCAGCTTCCACAAAGCAGCAGCTCTTTTGGCAGAAAAGGAACAATATTTTCTCAGAGAGTTACAAAACGTACATCTGATCTTGGGTGGTAGGGGCTGGAGCTGGAAAAGATAGATTAGAAAGGCTGTTGGAAATCTATGGCTTGAAACACTGGCTAGAAATACAGATTTTAGATCCAGGGAGTTATCATGTTCCATGACCTAAAAAGGATATGGTTCCATCTTCCAGTTTATGTGGTGGCAAAGAGTTTCTCAATCTGCCTTCCTTCCCAATCCAATGCATCGCCTTCTTGCCAGTGCCAGTGCAACTGCTTGTGAAATTACACCTTAAAACGAGGCTGATTTTGAACTAGCCCAATTAAAGTTGGGGTAGGTTAAAAAAATGAAAAGGTAAGGGTTTGGCAGATAAGTGCTCTTTTTCATTCTGTTTCCAGCCCATTTCCCTGATCTGCTTATGGTGTGGTTTTACAAGCAGCTGCATCAGTGTCCCCAGGGAGGCAGCAAGCAGCAGGGTGGCTGAGCCCTGGCAGGAGGGACTATCTCAAGCCGGGTTTGTCATCAGAAACGCTGAAATGTGGAACCATTTCTCCACAAAAGCTGACATTTTCAAACCCCAGAGCCTGAACTTTGGTAAAAACAAACTTATGTTTAGAGGATACCTGGCAATTGGATTTCCTGAGGATTTCTGCATCCAGCAGATCTAAGCATTGATCCAGCCTCACTTGGGTAATGATATGTAGAACAAGACATTTGGCTTCAGGAGCTTATGTCTGAGGATGTTGCTGTCTCTCCTGTCTCCATCTGTACCACTTCCTTCTTTTCAGATATATTAGTTAGCTAATAAATTAACATTTATATCCTGCTTTGAAAATCCTCAGCACCAAATACAGGTTTTTATTAGCTCATATCCTGGCAAAGTATTTTTTTTTCCTTATAAATTCATTTTTTTTAATTGAATTATCTATTGCAATTTTAAAACATACAAAGTGCTTGGACCTCTGCTATTTATCATTTTTCCCTGTGAGAGTTTGCCAAGGTAGGAAGGAAATTGGGTCAAGAATTTATTGCAAAAAGCAGATAAGCATTTTACTTTAGAGTCCTTTTATGTCCATGATTCCAATGAGACTAATAATCTTTGCAAATCATTAGCATGTCATAGCCCAAAATCCATCCTGAAACTGTATGATCTCACCTCATAAGTTTCTCCTTAGACTCCGAGACTCACTCAGTCATCGTCTTAATAGTGATATATGTCTCATAGATAATTGATTGAAATGACATGCTTAAAAGCATCAAACAAGACCTTTTACTTGGCTGTGAAACAGCTAAGAATGGTTATATCTGGTTTTCATATAATGGGCACAAAAGGTTAAATGCCTTGTCCAGGATCACACAATAAATTAGTGGCACTGCTAGGCATAAGAGGAACTAGTGCTGATTCCCAGACTCTTGATTCTCAGCAGTAGACATAACTATCTCTCCATCTCAGGAACAATTGCATGGTCTAAAATGAAGATGGTTTTCTTGCTACTTAAAACCATGCCCTTGACCTCTTAAATTTTCTTGTCTTTTGGCCTTGTGCAAGGTCAGAAGTGCACACGGGACAATGCAGAGATAGAGGCCAAATGGTAAGCATCTAGTCTTGGCTTTATTATTGTTGTTATCATTGTTATTTTCCAGGAGATAGACTTTCCAGAGATAGAAATTTGCCTTATGTCGACTTCAACTCAGAAGTTCACCATTTGGAGTTATCTAATGAATAAGACTGTGGTGCTCCGCTACATCTCAGTTATATGGTGGAGAACCCTTTGCTGAGTTTTGCTGTTTTTTTTTTTTTTGTTTGTTTGTTTGTTTGTTTGTTTGTTTTTTTGGGGGGGGAGGGATTTTACCTTGTGAGAAATATAAAAGATGGTGTTTGTTGCATCTATTTGAAACAAATAGTAATAATTAACATTTATATAGTGCTTTCTGCTTTATAAGCACTGCACAAACACTAACTAATTACTTTTGGTTTAGTGTAAATTAATGTAATCCTACTCTGCTTTACAATCTATTTGCATCTTGTGTTGACTGAGAGCTAGTTCAATTGCTTCTAATCTTTGGTCTAACTAGTCATTAAAGACACGGCTAAAAAGATCCATTTACATCTTCAATTGCCTTATCCACTCCCCAATCCCTTTCGTTTGCTTTTTCCTTCTGCAGTGTCTTTTTGCTGAATATTCCTCCAGCTGGATGCCAGTGCATGGTAGCAAAGCTCTCCTTCAGCAGACCAGTGAGCCTTTCCACCCCTGTTGTTAAATGGAGTGAAAAAACTTCCTGTTCATTACAAGAATGGCTTAATAAGTCATTCTACTTTGCCACAGAAAGTCATATAGAAGACACGTCTTCCTATGGCAAACTGAACTTATCACTTAGCAACGAAATCAGTGATCTCAGTACCCATAATCTGGAATTCAGTTTCCATTTGCGGCTTGGATAAGTCACTTGAGGTCTTACACAGCATTTTGACTTCTGGAAAATATGAAAAATATTTGGCTTTCCTGAATATTGACACAGAATCCATATACTCCAGCAAACAGGCTTACAAAATGCAAACAGGAGCTTAGGTTTGTGCATGCTCTGCCACCGACTTCTGTGTGACCATGTCCACGGCACCTCCCTTCTGCCTGTCTCTTCTACCTGGAATATGTGCAAGGACCTACTTGAATGGCTAAATCCTTAAGAAATAACACTCATGCAAAATCATAATTGAATTAAAAAACATTACTGTGTTATTATTTCAACCAGATTTGGACTCTTACTCCCAAATGAGTCAACCTAGGGTCTCTCGATAGCCAGCGAGACAGCCAGTGAGACAGCGTCACTTCTAGGTCAAAATTCTTCTATATTTTTAATAGATGTGTAACAGGTTTTTTATTAATCTTGCCCTAGAAATACCTTTTTTTTTTTTTTTTCCCCTTCATTAATTATAAAATGAAGCAAACGTAATGAATTTGGTTGCAGGTATTTACAGAATATATGTCTAAATTTGGGTGAGACAAATTCTACATCTTAGGAAAGCCTGTTCACCCTGTCATGTAGATTTACAATTGAAGCACAAAATCAGAATGTAAATTTTATCTTCTGATTATTTGCCATGGTGTTAAGAAAAGAGAAGTAAATAAATTAAACCTTGTTATTATGCTGATATATTTAGGCAAATGTAGGAAAGCAGAATTTTTCAAGGATAATATAAATGCAATATTTTATATTGTTACCTGAGCCACAGTATCAGTTATCTACCTTCCTAAGCCCCCTCCTTAATACATAGAATCATAGAATCATTAAGGTTGGAAAAGACCTCCAAGATCATCTGGTCCAACCATCCCCCTACCACCAATGTCACCCACTAAACCATATCCCCAAGCACCACGTTCAACCTTGCCTTGAACACCCCCAGGGATGGTGACTCCACCACCTCCCTGGGCAACCCGTTCCAAAGCCTGACTGCTCATTCTGAAAAGAAATGTGTCCTCATTTCCAACCTAAACATTGTCTCCTAATTTCCAACCTAAACATTTCCAACCTAAACATTGTCCTTCAGCATTTGTATGTCTAGAAGAGTCCATGGAGGTCTGTTATACAGGTTCATTTAAGCTCTGAGCTGCAGCCAAGCAATCAGATGTGAGTCCTTTTGCCAGAGTGTAGTGTATGATTTGTGGGGATATTGGATGGAGTTCTCACATTGTAACATGGATTGCATCTTCTTTAAATCCCTTAGAGGGATTCCCCACTTTGTTATTACAGTAAGGGAGCCCAAAGCCTATTAAAATAAATAAATAAATAAATAAATAAATAAATAAAGTAAAACAAAATAAAATGAAATAAAATAATAGAATAAAACAAAATAAAAACTAAAGAGATTCTTTTCTATTTCTAATATATTATTTTTACCTTTTTATTCCCCCCCCCTCCCCCCCATAGACATTTCACCTAAGGAAAACATACTGCCTACTGCATAAGCTTGATGTGTAATTTAAAGTTAAGCTTTGGACACAGTAGGACACTGATTAATCAATCCCTAACATCTTTCAATGCACTCTGATTATCTTGCAGAGAATTCCTAAAATAAGTCCATAGAAAATCAGAAATCAATTCATGGGTCTTTGCAGTCTTTTTACAGATAATTCATATTTTAATAAACTTAGTTTGAAGTTGGGTTCTTCAGGGGATTTTATCAGAAAAAGAAAACAGGTTTATTTCTTTCCTTGCTGAAGGAAAGCAAGGAGATTACCCAGTAACACAGCATCTGAGAAAAGATCAGGGACAATTTTACACAATACTGTAGTAAGGCAAGGACAAGTTGGCCTTGTGACTAATCCTGCAGGAGTCTTGGATGCTAGTTACTTGGATCTTGTAACCTGGGCAAGATACTTACTTTTGCCTGCAAGAGAGGGATAGCAGGATTTTCGTTCTGTTTGTCCTGTCTGTTTAGGTGAGAGTTTCCCTGCTATAGTAGCATTCTGTGAAGTGTTTACATAAATAGTGTTAATAAATAGTCAGGTTAAAAAAAATGTTTTTTGAGCATACTTTTGAGTTTATTTCTCCAAACTCCCTTGAGCCTGTTACATCTCTGGCCATTTGATTACAGTATTAAAAGCCAATGCAGGCATAAACTATTATTTTGTTATTATCATATTATTATTTCATTATTTTCACAGCCAAGGCCCAACATAAAAATAAAAATAGAATTCAGATATTGCAAGTTTTACATTACACCTCTGCAAGCAGCTCAGACACTAGGCTGCATCCAAAGGGTGCAGAACAGGAGATGTGCTGTGAACTGTTTTAAATACCTGGTACACACCAGCATGTTACTTACACCCAGTGATACAGATATATGACAAGGTTTATGCTTTAAACTTTATCTGCCAACTGTTTTCTCTTTCTTAGTTTTCCTGCAGTGAGCACTCTGATAGTGTCAATGTTTTTAGAGACAATGTTTTTAGTGGAGACTGCAGGGAGGAAAGGCAGACATGCTTTCTTTCCTAAGAGTCCCAGACCACATCCAGTTCTCTTCTATGATAGCAGAATTAAAGCATAGTAATGATAAATAAGGTAATTTTGAGGGTGGAGATGAGTTCAAAGCCTTGCTCTTATGGAAAGGGCTGTGGGCTCATCAGTATCCCCGTAGAAGAGACAGGACCTGTACACATCAGGCAGAGAGTTTAAAGGAGACAAAAGGAAGTGCTTTTTCACACAACACATAATTACATTGTGGGACTACTCACAGGATGTTGCAAAGGCCAAAAGTGTTTAAGTGTCAAATGGGATTAGATAAATCCTCAGAGAACAGGTCAATGAAGAACTGTCAAACCCAGTGGTCGAGCTAAGAAATATGCTGAGCCCCAGTCTCCTGGGAGTATATTGAGAGGAAGGACCAAGCTTATTGCTTAAAACACTCTTCTTAACCACTTTCCCTTTTTGCTTTTCCAAAACACCCACCACTGGGAGACAGGATACAGGACTTGATGTCCCTTTGCTCTCACACATTTTAATCATTCTCCTGAGCATTATTTTGGGAGTTCTTCACAGGATGGTCAAATCTGAGACACAACGCGCAATATGTCATAGGCAAGGAGTTAAGTATTGTCACCCATCTGATCAGTTAATGCATAGTCCTGTAAGAAGTTCTAGTGTGTAAAGAGAGTTCAGTTGGTCTCTGATGCCCTACTAAGATGACTAGTTTCACTTTGTGTATCTCTCTGCTGACAAGAGCCTTTATTTCTTCCTTTTTTTTCCCCAGAAGTTCACAGAAGCACATACTTTGCCTATGGTTGCATAGAGTCCTTAGATAATAAAGTTGTGCATTTCCCATATACAATTTATGAAGGAGAAGGTTATAGAAATAATGTATCTAAGCGTTGGCATTCCCTTACAAAAGAGTGGGAACAGAACTTGAATGGCAGACTGTGCATGGGACTTGTCCTGGGCTTCTTGCTACACTTCCACATGGGTCACAATTTTATAAGAAAAATTTCCTGTAGGTCACACAAGACCTCTAAGAATTAGATACAAAGCCTTCCCCAGAGAAGCCTTTTATCCTACCCTGAATGAGCCTCCCACCAGTCTTTTCTTTTTATCTAGGAGATAACTAGAGATTATCAAATACATTCTGTGTTTTGTTGTTGTTGTTTTGATTTGTTTTTCAGAAAAATGAAACAAAACAAAGCAAACAAAAAAATCTTAGACTGTTTTTACAATTTGGAGGAAAAAGAAAAAACTCTTCCAAACAGATTCAGGAAACTTGTGCCTAGGGCCTTCACCCGGGATATTTGAGATGCATTCAAGACCTTGTCCAGTCTGATTCAGATTAAGGACTTAAATCTCCTGTATTTCAGGACATTTAAGATCCCAAATCAGCAGATGGTGGTTGACGGAGGAAGAATGGAAGGAAGGACTACCGTGTTCTTTAGTGAGATTCATTCAGTGACTACCTGCAATGGAGGTGTCACTCCTGCTTTTGATGCCTCCAGCTCTTTCTAGCTCTGGGACGTGCTGACACACCAGCTGGTTTCACCCAGCTTGTGGATGTCTGGCACATCGCACACCCAGTGCTTGAGGCTGACTTGGTGAGTGAGGAAAAATTCACAGATGGAACCTGATTCAGTCTACATTGGCAGGCTGGCTCTTCTGGCATTTAGTATTTAAATAGCTGTACACATTATCTAATTGAAAATATTTTTAACTTCTGGCCCCAAAATCTTGCCCTGATGCAGGCTAAAAGCTGCCACCCATGAGGGTAGACTTTGGGGTCTGCAAAACGGAAATAATTAAGATAATTGCATTCCAGCCCCTTCATGCTTTCCCACAATACTTCAAATGCCCACTACTGTTTCAAGCTTTTCTGGACCTCCAACTCACTGCAGTTTTAGATTTATTTATGGAAAGGTCACAAACCACATCTTTTGGACAGGATGTTACCAATTGCCTAGTAAGTCCCATACCAGTAGAAGAAAGGCTTAGTGGTTGTGACCAGAAAAGGGAGGTTTTGTTACTTTCTTCAAGCACTGGGTTCAAGCCAAGAAGAGTTAACTCAACTTTTCATTATTCCCTCTTGTGCCTGCTTCTTTCCAAAGTCTTTGCCAAAAATGTGAGAGGATGTTATACCTACAGCTTAATTTATTTCCTACAAAGACCTTCTGGGATTCAAACCTCTATTATAAATCTGAAGCTTAAAGTTTAATAAAAAACACAAGAATCTTTTATGTTATAGAAGAATACCAGAAACCTGGTAAATAGCATCACACAGTTTAAGCCATGGTTGTGTATTTGCTAAGATTGCAGCCTCCGATCACCTGGCAATACAAATTTGATTTGAATCATTCCTAAGTACATGGCCAAATATCTGCTGCATACATCAGAACATTCAACACTACATTTATGCTGGCTTTTTGCTTCAGACCAGCTGTGGAATGGCAGGCAATATCACAGATTTTTTTTGGACAAATAGAAATGGCCAAATAAGATTTCCCAAATTCATAATTTTGCATCATGAGACCAGAAAATGGAGCCCAATACCAAGCATTTACATCCTCACAGAAGTGCAGTGAGGACTGTCACAGCGGACTGAGGTGTTTCTGAAAGATGTCAAATATCAAGTGACAATTTAACTTGTTGTTGGACATTAATAACAACAGCCACAAGGTCACTTAAACATCTGAACTCCCAACATCTGCAGCTGCAGCTTAAAATCCTGAGTTGGAGCTAGCTTCCCAAATACCATGGCTGGTTTGATCCCAATATGTCTTGGTGTTTGTGTGAAAAACGCTCTCCCTTCTGACTCTGAGTGGTGTTTTTATCATTCACCATGGGATTTCACTGGTCAGACATAGCTGTAGTTGTATATGCTCCACAGCTTTTCTGACTGAAGGGCACTAACCAGACATGAAAGAGCATCTTGTTAATAATACCTGGGGTTCATACTACTCTTCTCACACAAAGATTTCGGGCATGCATTGGCAAAGATTTTTAAATTAAGTATTCTGCCATGCTTATGTGACTCGTTTCTCAAAAAATCCAGGGCTGAATATCAGTCTGCCTGGGAGATCAAGAGTCTGCTCTCAGCTCTGTTGCTTTCTTCTTGTACCACCCTAAGCAAGTTACTCTGCCTGCCCGTGCCTCATCCTTTCCTCTATAAAAGGAAGAAAAGGATGCTTGTTTGCTACTTACCAGCATTGGGTCATAGTTAACGATTTGCTTTGTGGAGCCCAAAGGAGGGAAAATAAAATCCAGCATGCTACTCAGCATTCTGTGGCTGTGCTCATTCTACAAAGGACAGCAGCATTAAAAATTAGGGGAAAAAATGCCCAAAGCAGTGAAGCAGTGGAATGAGAAGATCTACTTTAAAAAGACAAAAAAAAAAAAAAAAAAAAAAAAAAAGTAGGCCCTGCTGAGTAAGATGATGCCATTTTAGCATAAGCAGTTTTTTGCAGAAGAAAACCTTTCTTCGCCCAGAGCAAAGGTGTACAAAATCAAGCCACCAGGATTCATGCTCACGTTTTCATGAAGACGAGATATTTCACTCTTCCAGCTTTCTCATCACCCTGTTGCCATAACTATATAGGAAACACATAAAGCTATCTCTACCACTTAAACACTCACATTTTGACAGAAAATTGGATGATATGACATGCTGCCTTCTTGAACAGGCGCTGTCTATCACCTTGCTGCTAATCTCTGTGATTAGTGACCTGCAATGTAAGTCAGCTATCAAAGACCACCTGTCCCTTTTGCTGTAAGCGCCTCCTAGCATATCGCTTTGTGGTGTCACACTCTCTTGTCTGGTTTTTGATTGATGGAAGTTTGTCTTTTGAGTGGTGACTCAGAAAATAAATCATTCCCCTTGCCATTCATTGAGTGCAATTCTGCAGCACAAAGCTGGTGTGGTTAATCAAAGCTCCAAAGAGCAACAAAAAGCAACAGAACTGAGAATGAGGAGGATAGATATAGAGGATAAAACATAATAAAAAGGATTATTTAGGAGCCAACCAGAGCAAAAGCAACAAAAAAAAAAAAAAAAAAAAAAAAAAAAGCTGCAAATAAGCAGTGCGCTTACTGCACCAGAACTAGAAAGCTGAGGTTTTGTTCTGCTACTCGACACATACGCACAGATGTGAGAAGAGACTCACACCTCTGAAAAATATAACTATGTTGAGGAGTCTGATTTTACAGGCTTTAGTATGTGAGTAACCCTTGCTGGGGTCAGTAGGACTTTCTGAGTTGAGTAAGTAAAGCCTGTAGGATGCTTCTGTTGTGAACACTATTCCAAATTAGCTTGCAGTCCAGCTGGTATTGTACACTCAGAAGGCTGTCAAAAATAAGAATAGTTATTGCCATTAATTGTCCTGGAGGAAAAGAAGGGGGGGGGGGGGGGGGGGGGGGGGGGGGGAGGGAAAAAGAAACATATGCAAAGAACAAGATGATGAAAAAAACAATTTATTTTTTTTTCATCAGTCCAGCAAGTTTATGGAAGACTTTAAAATTATGAGGAGCAATTGTGAGCTAGAGACGGAAAGAAACTGGTGGTTGAGTATGTAGACGAGTGTGATTCTTTCTATTCGCTGTGTGCCAGAGAAGTCATGAAAAATGTGAAGTGTTGATGGCATGGATGAAATCTTAGCAGAAGCAAAATCAAGACACAAGGAGTAGCAGATAAAAAATAATAATCTATCTGAGAAACACTATGAGGCAAATTCCCTGCTGACACAACTGCATTGAAGACAAGGTATCTTAACCATCTGGGAATTTAGCCATAAAAAGGAGATGACAAGAATTAGATGTCCACAGAGAGGTGTTGGAAACTTACTTAAGTCAGTTAAATGCAACAGATCCTCCTTTTTTTGAAAGGAAGGAAGGAAGGAAAGAAAGAAAGAGAGAAAGAGAAAGAAAAGAACAAAAGAGAGAGAGAGAGAGAGAGAGAGAAAGAAAGGAAGAAAGGAAGAAAGGAAGAAAGGAAGAAAGAAAGGAAGAAAGAAAGGAAGAAAGAAAGGAAGAAAGAAAGAAAGAAAGAAAGAAAGAAAGAAAGAAAGAAAGAAAGAAAGAAAGAAAGAAAGAAAGAAAGAAAGAAAGAAAGAAAGAAAGAAAGAGAAAGAAAGAAAGAAAGAAAGAAAGAAAGAAAGAAAGAAAGAAAGAAAGAAAGAAAGAAAGAAAGAAAGAGAGAGAGAAAGAGAGAAAGAAAGAACCCTAATGTGTTTTGGTGGTGACCTTTCCAGTCTTCTTACAAACAGAGAGAAAAAAAGGGCTGAGGAGAGTTAAATGTATAAAGACATGAATGAACTGGGAATTGAAGCACTGTTATAGAGGAATGTGTATGTGAATGGTGCAAATTTACAGGGCTATTTTTGATGAACTGTAGGAGGAATTTCAGTTTTTCAGCACCTTTCTTTACGAAAAGAAAAATCTTCATCTGGTGGGAATTCATTCAATTTCCTGATGTTTTTTTGGCCATTTCCTAAGTTGCAAGGTTACTAATGGTAATTACAGACCCTGTTTGTACCTTGTGGCTCTAACTGTGCAGAAAGGTTTTCTTGGCACGTGTGCTTCTCCTGCTAGTGGGCTTATAAATGACTGGCCCTTCGTAGGAATTACTGCAATACTCATGAGCAGATAGAAGCCCCCTTTCCTCATTTCTTTTTTGTAGAACAGAGTAACTGCTTTTCTTGCTCAATTTTTGTTATCTCCAGCCCTCATGACAATAAACCACAATGTCAGCGTTCATTATAACAGCTCTTACTACAGCGTCCTTGTGAAGGAGCCTTTTTTAAAGTGTTTTATTGAAAGGTATAACAAACCTGGTCCTTTTGAGGATTTCTCACAAACAGAGGTAGTATAAAGGAGATAAACCAATTCAATAACAATTGGAAAAAAAAAAAAAAAAAAGTCACATTTTTCTAAACTAAAAGGCTTTGTTTTTTAAGGGAGTAAGATAGAGTAATGAAGAGCAGTCAGATGTTCTATTCCATTTACATTTTTGAATTAAGTACCAATAACCTTAATTCAATACAGCAAAATGTCTACCTTTATTTGGTAGACCTCTTAAACACTATTACTACATTAAGCAGGTCCTTATAAGACTGTTTCTTCTTCATTCATTCTGAAGTCTTTCTATCTCTCGGGCCCTTATTCAGAAAAATGCTTAATGTGCATAAATTTTGGGCAGTGAGGGTTCCCATTTGCACTCACTTTATTGAATGTACACATTTCATGAATGAAAATAGGTCAATGAATTTAGTGGGTTTAAACGCATGTTTAAAATCAAAGCGGTGCTCAGAAGCTCTGTGGATGACTTGAGTAAAGCTCATTTATGGCATACACTCCCAATCCCCCATTCGTGTTCAATAGATTCTCTGTGCTTTGCTGACAAATAGGATGTGTGAACTTGGTCTGCTGCCATCACTGGAATAGACTGGGAGAGAATTCAGTGGATTTTTGTTTTTGAAGTAGTGTCTTAATTTCTGAGAAGAGTGCAACAGAAACTACACAAGTTGTCAGAATTTGGTTCTGTCATTGCAAAGTTCCTTTTGGAGATTAAAGGGACAAAACCCAGTGAGCAGTCTTTGTAAAATCAAAGTTGCAGAAACAAGAGCAGGACTGTCTTTTTCTCTGCCCAGCTGCAAGTGTATCTCATGGCCATCCCACAGCCTTTGCTCCATGGGATCTTTGAGTGGCTTGTGGTGTCAGTCAGCTGTGGGTCCCTGTGGTGCCAGCCCTGCTCCAGCAGGGCCACCCCGAGCAGGGGGCCCAGCCCCACGTCCAGGCTGCTGCTGGAGATCCCCAAGGAGGAGCCCCCAGCCCCTCTCTGGGCAGCCTGTGCCAGGGCTCCGGCACCCGCCCAGCCCAGCAGTGCTTCCTGAGGGGCAGAGGGCACCTCCTGGGCTCCAGGCTGGGCCCGGGGCCTCTGGGCCTGGCCCTGGGCACCCCTGAGCAGAGCCTGGCTCCGGCCTCTCGGCACCTCCCGGCAGTGCTGGTGGCCATGGCTGGCAGCCCCCGCAGCCTCCTCTGCTCCAGTACATTTTGACAAATGTACTTTTAATATTTGTTGTGTTCTATATATATATATATATATTTGATATATGTTTTTATATCAATTTTCTCTGTGTGCAGACGTGCTTTTATTCCAGTGCATATACACACTGGTTTTCCACAGACAAAAATCCCAGGCCCTGCTGTTACATGAAGGAGAGTCTGTAACATTTGTTTGCACTTTCTCAACTCTGCTAAGTTCTAATATGTTTCTAGCTGGGTAAAGAGGAGCTATCTGAATATAAAGATATTTGCATCTAATTTCCATCCATATCTCATCCCTTCATTTTTCTTTCCTCCCTCTCTCTTCCTGCTTGCATTCTTACACAGTCTCTCACTCTTTTTTTTTTTATTCCTAGTAAACTCATGATGTACCAAAACACTTTTAAAAGCATAGGACAGCATTTTCCAAAGCCTTCCACGTGCCCAAATAGAGACATTTCAGCATGGCCTGATTTCTCACTAATTAGGTGACTGATGTCCATAAAACGTGCCTCCAGGAGGTGTCTGAGTCACTTCCTGTGGAAATAAGATGCAGAAAATCACAATCAGTTTGAAATCCACAAGTTCAAGCCCAGTTTGGACAGATGCAGGTTGCTGCGTGCATGTATCCCGTTAGCCATTGTAATTAGTGAAGTTCTGAGTCACACATAATTGAGACTTTCTTCCCATTGGTAATTGCTCTAGAGGGTTTTCCTGCAGTCCATTAAGTAACCTCTCTTTTGTTCAGTGCAAGAATGTATAAAAAAGGCAAATTAGCCTTCTGGTGCCCAAAGGCATGAGCCTAGGTACTATATCTTTCATTCTCTCTTTCAGATTATTCCATTTTGACCACTACACGGACGTCATTATTTTAATGTTGAATACTCAGACAAGAGTGCCATGGATGTAAAAGAAAGGAAACCGTATCGATCTCTGACTCGGCGCCGCGATACTGAGCGCCGCTACACCAGCTCCTCAGCGGAGAGCGAGGACAGCAAGGTTCCCCAGAAGTCCTACAGCTCCAGCGAGACCCTGAAAGCTTATGATCAAGACTCCAGGTTGACCTACAGCAATCGGGTCAAAGACATGGTGCACCAGGAGGCTGATGAATTCTGTAGAGCAGGTGAGCACATCTCAGCAGGAGCTCCTGTAACCAGGGAAGTTAAACAACTCAGTGCTGAGAGCTTGGGGTGGACAGGGGGCTGCTTTTGAAGGACTGTGAGGCTGAAAGCAACTATAGTGAAAGAGAGCAGCAAGGAATATCTTTATCCTTTTTTACAGTTGTGGGATGTTTGCAAATTGATGACTTTAAGTGGAATACCACTAGCCTGTGCTCATTAGCATCAACTAAAAACATTCTCTAATTTTGAGTGTTGGGAGTACAGAGAGGTACTACTCTTATCCCATATTCTAGAAGAAAGTTGGAGTCTGTCTTGTATGTGTTGTGTGCAACGCTTCCTGCTGTGAAACCAGACACAGTGGGAACATGCTGCACAGTCCATCTCCATGTATACTGATGTATGAAAAGTCCTGGAAATTCCTGAGCAACCTGCTCTAGGTGTTCCTGCTTGAGCAGGGCTGTTGGACCAGATGACTTCCAGAGGTCTCTTCCAACCTCAGCTGGTCTGTGATTCTGAAGTCCCTGCCTGCTCAGGTATCCTTTTTTTCTATGACATGTGCCTGCTGTATCATGAAGGAAGTCAACAATGATCCCAAGGCAGAAGACAACCAACCTACTGTCACACTGTCCATCCGGGCTACAGCAAAACACAAGAAGCCTGGAGGAAGTGGGGCAACTAAACTGCAGATTGGTTGAAAAATCTTTGACATTATACATGGCCTTCAGGCTATGGGTTTGAGACAGGGACAAGTTCTAGTATTAGAGGGGTGGTAAAGAGACACTTTTATGACTTTTAGAACTCCATTTACCAAATATGGGTCACAGTAGCTGACAAGATGCAGAGGCTCATGGGTCAGCATGGGCTCCAGAGTCTTAACTGACATTCCAGATATTTTCCTTTTTATTGCTAGCCTGAAGCCAGGCACAAGTACATTTTTGATGCTATTGTTGCCTACATGAGGTAAATTTCTGGCTTTTGCTATAATCTCATAGTCTCATTTTCATTTTTCTGTAGAGACATGAGTAACTTAGTTCAGAAACCAAGCAGGGTTTCACATAAATTATTTTTAAAAGTCCATCGAGAAAAGCATAAAATGGCAGAGCAAGTTGAATGGAATAGGCAGCATTCCAGACAATGAACATAAAAGAGCTGACCCTGACTGCTCTGAGCGCACCCACTGGTGTTTAGAGAAGCTGATTCTCCAAAGGGAATGCATACAACTGCACTAGTTTAACGTGGGGACTGCTTAATTTCACTCTTCAAACACCATGCAGTTGTGGTGTTGGTGCAAAACTCATCTTTAAGGCATTCCCAAGAAAAATGACTTGCAGAAGTCTCTTAGGGCACATAGTCTTGGTATTTGTATTTCAGGAAAGTTGCAGCAGGCAATAATTAACAAAAGGGGCAGTAGGTGTTGTAAGTAATAGTTTGCAGTCATAAAGAGTTTCCCTCTTAGCAACTCTGAAGTACTTCATCCTCTCTAAGGAATCTAAGAAGTTATAAAGAAAAGGAAACCTTTTAGGTCATTGAGTTTGCTCACTTCATACAATATATTCACCATGCAGGGTAGATGTGAATTAGTATAGGTCAGCGGTTTTCAACCTGAGGGTCTATGAGGCCACACAGGTCTATGGACTTCTCCTAAGAAGTTCACAAAAGAGAAATAAGAAAAGCTAGTCTATTGACAGGTTGACAGGGAGTATAAATTTGGTATACAGAAGCTCATAATTCCCTAAGGGAAAAAAAAAAAAAAAAAAAAGTAGGATACTGAAAAATGCTAAATACTATTGGTCTAAGTGGCTGAAATTGATTGAGAGGTTAAGGTTAACCACATCAGGGGGCTGATTCTACTTGTGATATATCACCCACAGGTTTTTCATTTTATAATTTTCTCCCAGTTTCTCCTGAGTCGCCAAACTGTTCTGAAGAATGATAACAATTACCCTGGACTTTCTGTGCCACATTTTCCACTGGCAAAAAGCCATGAATGGACCTCACTTTGTGATGCTTCTTGGGCTAATGCCAACTAAAACCAAGCCCTATTAGCTTGCACGATGTCAACAAAGCAAAGTGAATTTCTCTCCTGCATTGGTTTGGAAGGCAGAGGAGGGAAACTTTTCAAATTGACCAAATAAATTCAGTAAATAAACAAGTCAGCATTTAAATGGTTTTAGCTAGAGTGTGAGTGCCAGCAAACGTGCAAGTCAGCACAGGAAAAAATAGACCAGATCTGAATTAAAAAGTCTCAGATATTTATTATCTTCCTTTTATTGACTTGAGTTCTTCCAGCTTAAAAGGCAACAGTGAGCATAGAATATGAAAATCGATGCATCTCCTGCTGTTTATTGCAAATAAATTTGATTTTCAGTTAATTGTAGCAGTCATTTTTCATAATTTATGAGCTGCTGTTACTGTAGAGTATCAGTCATGCTGCATGTTGATGTGTTGGATGATGTTGAGTGTGGCTTGTTGCAGGGGAAGGTAGAAGACACCATTGGTGACTCAGATGTGCAAGCAAAACCAGAAGATGCTGTTCTCCAGTCCTCCATAGAGGATGGTTTGAAACTAATCTGGCTTTGCCCAAAAGTAAAAACTTGAAGAGTGAGGTCTCTGGGGATTTACTACTTCTTTGCTTTTGTAATTTAGGTCAAGTTCATTTGTTACTTCGTGCTGTGGAGTGGTAGAGGATGCTCTCTCAGACTTGTTTTGCAGCCAAGTTAAATGGATTAATCTGCCACAAGCTTGCACTGTGCTCCCCAAGCAAGGCTATAGGGTTCAACGGATGTGTGAGCCCCAGGCATCCTCATCTGTCCACTCTGTCTGAAAGCTTTAATCTTTTTTTGGTCAATTAAGAATGTGTGAAGTTCATAAATGCTTTATAGAGTTTAAGTGTTATCAGCTGTAGATCCATAATCAGCTGAACCATGGTTATTTCCTCCTGACGTCAAACAGTTCCTTTACCAAACTTTATGTTGAAATGTTGTCCAGTCCTGTTATTCACTTTGCATTCAAACATCTCCTTCTCTCCATTCCCTATGAGATGCAAAGTCAATGGAATGAAAAAGCATGGTAAAAGAGCAGCTGATCATTCAGTGCATGTGTGCTATAATGCGAACCCTTCCCCGCACAGCAGGGCACGAGGACAAGCCAGAGCGTTTCCACAAGCATGAAACCAGACTCTGGAAAAGTAGAAATCTGACTGTTTCTATTGGATTCATGTTTTCCACCATGTGATATTTTACATCAACAAATAAAAACGCGAGGAGAACCACATGCTTGTGTGGTTTTGAGCACGGAGAGAAGCATAACTCAGTTTTGGATACAACCTTGAGGCTGAGGTCCAGACCTGCGGAACGAATTTCAATAATGAATAGATAAGGACTTTGCTGTTCTAAGTGAGGCTGGGGACTGAACTGTCCTGGAGATCATGCATTCAGATCCACCTTGTAGAAACACGTCTGAGCCACAAACACATCTCTAAAACTGAGTCTGGGGCTTGTGCATGAACTTGGCAGTTTGGGCTCAACAGCTCTTCTGATTGCAGGGGATTTATTTATTGAAATAACAGGAGGAAGCCAACTAGACTGATTGTGATCAGCGGTGTTGGTATCTGGCCACAGTCCAGGGCCTGATGCCTCCTACCGGTTAATAGATAAAGTTCCTTAATTCATCTGACCGAGGCGTACTGTAACAGGAGCGGGCCACATTGTGCCACGTAAATGCACAGTGCAGATAAAGGCATTCACAGGTGGCCAAAATCCTTTAAAGACATTCAGGGCTGCAAAATAAAAGAGTGCATTAATAAATAAATATGTATTAAAATAGAGCCACTAATTGCTCTCCCCAGCTCTCTCATGCAACTTTCTGAACAAAGTGTGCTAATACTTGAAGACTCCTTCACATCGATTTGGTCTGATTTTGAAGCTCAGCAGGTAACGAGACATGAACTCAAGAGTCATTTTTCAGGTTATATTTTTAGTCAGCTAAACAATGGCATCTATTTGCAGCCAAATAACCTCCACTGTGACTGTGTCAGATTGAATGGCTAAACCGAGTCAAGTCGTGAGTGGTCAGCCAGGGGAAAGTGAGATCCCCCAAGGAAATTTAAATCCCCAATATGTAATTTCATTGATTTCAAGAAGCAGAACTCACTCAAATTTCCTACTGTTTCCCACTACAGTTGCAAGGTATATGATTTTTTTTAATCATTCTTTTCTGTTTCTCCCCCAGTATTCCATCCCTCTTTACTTTCAAATGTGATGATTTTATTGAGCAAGCCCTAAGTTTTAGTCAGAGACAAGGTTCCAGAGGCAGGAATCCAGCTGTTTTTTGGTCTTGGCATAGTCACTTGGTGTCCCATTAACCAACACCATGAAACAGGACAACTTTTCCTATGATGTTGAAGGGTCTCATCTGAAGACAGAAAATGAATGGCTCTGCCATTGGTGCGTGCTAGATGAAACTGTCCCCTATTAAAGAGTAACCAGACTGATGTGTTTTCTCCCAGGAGCCAACTTCTCCTTGCGAGAGCTGGGTCTTGAAGACGTGACGCCCACACACGGGACTTTGTACCGGACTGATATCGGGCTGCCTCACTGTGGCTACTCCATCAGCACTGGCTCGGATGCCGACACGGAGGCAGACGTGGTCATGTCGCCTGAGCACCCTGTGAGGCTTTGGGGACGCAACACCAAGTCCGGGCGCAGCTCCTGCTTATCGAGCCGGGCCAATTCCAACCTCACCCTCACCGACACGGAGCACGAGAATACCGAAACCGGTAAGTGCCATGGCAGCCTTGAGCTCGAACAGCAATGCCACTTCTTGCCACTCCACCTTAATCTTCCTTAGTTGTATTTTTTTTTATCAGACTCAGTGAAAATACTCTTCTAATAGCCCCGTGTCGCGGCCTTTTGTACTGTCCTACAGAGTGTTTGTTAATAAACTGCTGGAGAAGCTCCTACTTATTTATCACCGCGACAGAGATCATTAAGCGGCTGTAATACTTTCTCTGCTTTTTGTAGCGACCTTTCAGACAAAAAGCATTTAAATCTCCCCTCCCCTGGCTGATGCTGCTCTTATCTTTGCTACAGATTTTCGGGGCAGATAATTTCCTTCTTTTCCTCGCTGGTTCCTTGACAGGAGCCGTTTCATTTATGTAAATCGGCTGACTGCTCTCTGAAGGAAAACGGTGGTGAAATATTTTTAGAAGCCTTTTTCTTCGTAAGAAATAAAAGCTGAAGGTCACGATTTTTTTATCTCAGTAACTTTGCATCCCCAGCTGCAGGGACTCCTGCATGCCTTTTGTAAGTCCTGCGAACCTTTTGGTCAGCAGTTCTGCCAAGCAGTGTAGGAAGGAGAGAGGATTTTGATTCAATTGCAGCTTGACCTGGGGGTTCACACAGCCATATATGCCTTTGCACCTTTAATTCAATTACGGCACAGCCTGCTTCTTAATATAGCTGCTGCATACAAGTCATCGGGCGCTTGAGCTCAGCTCTGAAAGCTGATGTGAAATGACTGCATTGCTTGTTCTCGTTATGCTTTTTGCCACAGTATTATAGTGACAAATGATGATAACTTTTCCTTTGGAAGCCATGACACAGTGAGACATACACCACCCACATGATTTTATGTTTAACTCCAACAAAATTACAGTGGAATCTTATTAAGTTTCTGTTCAGTGATAATGATATATTAGGCAAAGTTCAAAGATAAACGACCTTCTATTTAACGGATGTACAGAAGAATTTTCTTAAAAATATATCTTTATGATATATATTTTTAAAGTTTCTTGGTGTAATATCTTACAGTAGGACAGGCAGATAATGCAGTACCAGAGTTTAGCATTTTATTTCCTAGCCTTGTGTATTCATCGAAAGACAGAGGCATCTTGCACACTCCCCACAGCAAAAACCTTGCACTTGCATCCTATTCTCTTGTATCCATGTCCCTCTCCTGTGCTTTATATAGTGGTGTATGAACAGCTGTGAACCTATCCCATACATTTTTCTTTCCATGCCTCCTAAGAAAAGAAAATTTTTTTCCATGCCTCCTAAGAAAAGAGAATTTTAGCCTTTTTTTTTTTTTTTTTTTTCCTTAAGAGAGAAGAATTACATTAGCTACTGGACTCTTTTTCACTGGTTTCCGTAATGCTATCTCTACATGTGCAAATGCAACTTTGTACCTACAGATCACTTACAAATGAAATTATATTAACAACAACACATTAGCAACAGCACATGCCTTGAAAGGCTTTACTGAAACTAATAACAGAGGAAGGAGTACTAATGTCAGGACTGAGATAGCCTCCAATTCCTCTTCCCTTAAATTCAATGACACACTAACCATTTGTTGAACCACCATTGCAATTAGAAAAGGGAAGACAGCAAGGTGGAGAATGTATCTGCAGGACTTTAAGTGCTTTCCAAACATAGAAGTTTATTTGGCTCCTAAGCATTTGCAGTGTTAGGTATTGAGTATTTTGAATGAGAAGGTCTATATCGCAGTCAAAAATATAAAATCTGTGTAGCATAAATATAATCTAGAGAGGGATGGTGGGCAGAATCTAATTGTGTTGTTCATATTGACAAAAAATAGAGGTGTGGAACACAAAGAATGCCAGGCAAAATATTACAACCCAAATCATTCTGTTAGAGACATTGAGCTGGTACTTGAAACGTACTTCCCTGGGAAGAAGGGAAGAGATAAGAGACATCAGCCAGATTCAGGTGAGAAAAATTTGCCCAGAGCTGCAAGAGAGACACATAACTTCAGTGTAGGGATTGCCATTGAACTGGGGGCATAAAAGTATCCAAACACAAGGTGCAGAAGAAAAAGAAAACAGGGACTAAGGACAAAATCTTAAGCCTTCAATGTACACAGATAAAATGTGGATATCTTTATTTTGTAATTTCTTGGCACAGGTAAAGGTGTGACAAATATTTGTAAATAAACCCCTCACAACCTGAAACCTGCTGTTGGAGAATGTGAAGCCTGGGATACACTCAGATATTCCATCTAGCAAATGGAAAGGTTGCCCTGTCACTTCACACAGAAGCAGTGTTACTGTGGGCCCTCTGCAGCTAGCTATCACACAGGCTATTTTGAGAAATCCCAGATTTATAGGAGAAATGTTTTCAAGAAGACATGAAATTTTGCTAATGGCAGCATAAAGTAACATAATGCTATGACTCAGTTTACAGGATACCTTTATTAGTCAATATTAATTGTTGACAGTATTGATAGAAGTTATAGCCTTTAGCTGAAGTCAATATGGAGCTTTATGAACCTGCCATCAATAGAAGATTTTATGGGGCCCATTAAACCAACTTTTCCAATGAAGGTTAACGTCAGCAATTTTTATGTTGTTCATTATTTATCCAAAATGAATAATCAGAATTTACTTCTGATGTTTCTAAATCCAAAGCTGTCGAAACGCAATTCTACCAAGACATTCACTGAGTTCTTAGAAAAAGAGAGGTCTGCCTCCCTCAAAAATCAGGTTTGCTTTTATTTGAGGAGTGGTGATGCCTTGAAGGAACAGATATGCTGCTCAGTAAATGTGGCCACAATCCCCCTCTCTGTCTTTAAGGAAACCGATGAAGTGGTCTGGTTCCATGGCATATTACAGTCCATAAATCACTTGCACAAGCAGCTGGCATGAAAAGCCATGCAATGTTTTATCTAAACTGTTCCCAGGCTTTTCAGGAGGTTGAGTACTTTTACTAGGTTAGGAGTTTGTTTTCACTGAAGTTAGCTTGAGTTACAACCCTGGCATTGCCCTGAGCTCAGATCCTGCACACCCAAAGAGCCCAAGTGTCTTCTTCTTGGTTGGCCAGTGTTTTCTGCTCAACCTTGCTGGTCACTTGGCAGAGAAAGGGGACAGAGGGGACAGCTTAAATCATCACACTTCATCCAGACTAATGCAATCACTCTATGCTGCTAAAGTAGCAGCCGCTTAATGAAGCTTAAGGGTTATTTTGCAGCATGACCACCTAGGCTAAGCTGAAGTTGTGAACTCATATCAACTGTTCAGTTCTGTGCACAGAAAAGTGTTTGGGTACTGAACGTCTAAGCAAGGAATTTAGAACTTTTTTCCTGTGTTATTTCACACGGTTTCTCAGCAAGACTAATTCAAACAAAAGAAGCTCCTGAGGTGGTCATTTGGATCTGAGCCTGGCACTGACTTAACTGGCGTCACCTTAGGCAACGCTGAACAGGCTTTGCTCTGATTTGCTCTGCTTCTTTACTACAGATAAGAGCAAAATGGAGGAGAACAAGGTAATAGTTTTCCAGAAAATGACTTATTTTGCAGCAATTCAGTCAAAAGCAAAATATTTCTAGTCATAAAGACATCCTCTTAAAAACACAGAATCGCAGAATTTATGTTGGAAGCTGTGCTTAAAACAGGGCTAATTTCAAGGTTAGATCAGGTTGCTCAGCACCTTATCCAGTTGCATTTTGAGTATTTCCCAGGTTGAACAGTCCACAACATCTATGTCCCAGCTCTGGTGCTGACCATTCTCAATGAGAACAACTCTTCTCCTTGGAGGTAGTCAGTTTCTACTGCCCACTCTCTCTTGTTCCCTCACCATGCATTTCCAAGAACAGTCTGGCTTAATCTTCTGTATATCCCCACACCTAAAATAGCTAAAAGACAGCCACTGTTCCTCCCTTTAGTCATCTCTTCTCCAAGCTGAACAAAGACACCTTGATCCTCCTCTCATAAATGGTTTGTAGGTAGTAGGCACTGGCAGAGGTAGTCAAAGAAGTCTGGGGAACTCCAATTCTAAAAGTTTTGAGGTGTAAAACAGACACATAGCTGCTGGTAGCTGTCCAGGTTGGATGCTGCCTCAGTCACAGTGGTTGTACCTGTTGTTATCTTGAGCATCCCTTTATCCAGTTTTAATAGTTTGTAGTGTTGCTGAGCTTTCTTTGGTTTCAGTGGGCATGCAGGACTGTTCAGACTGGGCTTTGAGAACCTTGTGGTTTTGTACTGTGAAGGACACTCTTAACAGATGTAGAGTTGGACAGTTTTTGTGGGTAAGCATCTGTGAAACAGGCTCTGAATATCTCCTGCACCATAGGGAAGGTCCTACCCTAGGCCCTTCCAAACCACTGTGAATCATGCTGACAGTCTCCCAGTGGTTCTGAGCATGAGGTGGGCAAAAAATACTGATATTTCCATACCTCCCTCCTGCCCCCAGAACAAAACAAAACAACACTCACACTTTGATGTCTGCCTTCAATGTGACAAAGAGCTTACTGGTTTATTCAGTGCAATTGCTTCAGGATCACTTTAGACCTGGGTCAACCACATTTTCAAAATTTGTCTTTCTGAAAGTGGGTTGCTGCCCTTTTTTATTAAAAAAAAAATAATAATACAATTTAACTTTCAGCTATTCCAAAGAAGCCAAGGCAATCTCAGGATTCACTTCATTTTTAATCAGCGTTTAGTGCTAATTTCCACCAAGGCATGCAGTCAGTTAAATGTGAGAAGGAGCAGGAGAGAGGGGGAGCGGTTTCTTCATTAGCAGGACAAGTCAGCAGTGATTAATGCTCTGTACATGTGCAGAGTGGAGCTGATGTTTCTCTCTGTCGTCATCTCCTCTTGGGAAGAATGTGGGCAGTATCAAGAGGCCACAAGGATCTCACAGACAGGATGAGTAACTTCAGATGGCTTAAGACAGTTCAGCTGAGCTGGAGATGATATAGAACTAAATGCTCAGTTGTGATATATTGTATGAAGAAATTATTGCAGCAGAACTGTTGCTGAAGTGTGGAATTTTCTTATCTAGCAGACTGAGAGATAAGTAGACACAAACTAAAATTCCAAATCTAACCACCCTGAAAGCCAAAATTCAGTCTGCAAGACCTTTGCTGCTAAATTGTGCTGTGGGTCCTTCTTTCCATCTTAATAATTCAAAAAATATATAGAAAACATATGCTGCTGCAAACAATTCTGCCTGCATTTCATGTGTGCAAGAGGAATGAAAAAGGCATTGCTGGGACTCAAATCTCTCATTCACCTATGAACTCCATGCAGGCATCACTGTCCTCAACACTTCCACCACTCATCTGTTGGTCACCTCTATTTAGGAAGAACAGTTTAATCGCAAGGTCCATTTGTCTCTGGTGTCACCTCTGAAATCACCAGTCAGTCCCAAAAGTTGTATGGTGGCTATAGCTATCGAGACACTTACTCACTTGGTGACAAGATTAAGAGTACCAATTCATTTTACACTGCTGGACCCACATCCTACAGAGATAAATAATTTTTCTTTTAGTCACTACCATTCTGAGATGCATTTAAATGAGCTCTAAAAGCTCTAAAGCTGTCAAGAAAACAGCCAGCCCAATATCCAAACCTGCTCTCCAAGCCTTACCAACATGACTAGAAAGGTGGTGAATGTGTTACTGTTAATTTTTGCTTTCCCATCAAATCAATTGCCTTTCCAGAAAATTCTCATATGCTTTGTAGAACTGAAACTCACTGGCAATCAGAACCTGGAAAGCTCACATGATAACTCTGCCTGTTGTACCATAGCAGACCCAACTCTTGGCCATTTAATTGACATAACACATGATTTAAGGAGCATTTCTTGCAGTAACCACCACATTTTCTGATTCCACACTGCTAAAGCCATTATTGCTGCTGGAAGGAGTGCTTAAGAAACTGCATAGGAAATTAGGACTTGATAGAAACAAATGCTCGTAGAAGATATTTAGAAACACAGGGGTACATTACAGCAGGAAATAATTAAAGACAAGTTCTTCAAGCAAGGAACACCAGAGAAACGATATAATTTTATTTCTCCTGGGTAGTTAAGAAGTCTAACTAATTCTTCCACTTATTCAGCAGTGCCTGATACAGACCTCATTGAAGCCTTTGAAAATTCCTTTTGCTATCAGCAGTGGTAGATCAGGTCCTAGGTGTACGGTGGTACCATGCTGCTTTGGAAAAATTGTCCGAGTGCCAGCAAGGTGTAAATCCCAGTACTCTTGGTTAAACACACTGCAACATGCTGCTCACCACCAGGTTTCTTGTATACATTTTGGCTTCTTATTAAATCAGAAAGCTGTCCCAGTCATTAAGCCACATGCTCCAAAATTTCATTAACTTTTTCTGAATATTCTCTCTTCAGAGGTTATGTTTTGTTTTGTTTTGTTTTGTTTTGTTTTGTGTTTTTGTTTGTTTGTTTTTTTTTGTTTTGTTTTTTACAATAGCTAGGGGAACCTTAGGCAAATGGTAATTATTTCCATGTATACTTCTTGTTCTCTTTGGTTGTCTGGAGCTTATCTTCCGAATGCTGTCTGTACATGTTACCAGGAGCCTTACAAGGTATTCCTAAATAGCTCTGAATGTCTGCACAGGAAGGATTTTTACTCAGTCTTATTTGCCTTCACTTCCCTGCTTCCCAAACCATGTTGACCCAAACCACTGGCCCAAATTGCAGTTCAATATATCAGTGTAATTAGCAGTGCCAGAATTATTGTGTGATCTTAGCATTACAAATTATTTGTTAATACCCTAGTTGATAATCCATGGTGACTTTTCTTTTTATTACCACGTTTTGCTGAGTAATTTCCTTTCAGGCTTCATGCACTCTATTGTTAATATTGTTACCGTGGTTGCAGCAACATTTTTCCCCCCCCCCTTCAAATTAAATAGTGCATTATAAAGTACTTCCAGTAAATGAGTGTGCGCTTCAGACATGCTTCTTCTGCAAATTGTGTAGGCATAAATATGATACTCAGACTCTGGAGAATTTAGAAAAGAGATTTAGAAAAAAATCATTCTTCAAAATAATTTTTAAGAAAAGAAATGTGCTGTGAGCTCTGTTTTCTTAAGCTTTCCTTATGCCTTTTGAGTAGGAGAAGACAAGAATAAATTAGAATTACCAGGTCAAGATCAGGCATCTGCTGGCTGTCATCCTTCACTTGCCTCCTATCAGTTGTAACCTTAATATTAACAAGATGTTTCAGCTTGAAATAAAAATTAGCCAGAGCCCTTAGCGCTAAAGATCCAGCATCAATTTTAGAAGATAGGGAACAACACTGGAAAACTACAAAAATGAGCAGCAGGTTCAGAAAGGGATTTTCACTAATCCCCATCCCTGTTTCAGTTCCTCGAAACTCTTACACTGCTCTTTTCCAGGTAGGATTTGCAAGCAATACCCCATTTTGATATCACATTGGGATTGCTTGGGTATTGCAGCCTACTGAAGCTGCCTTATAGAGAATTCAGAGACCCGATGATCGCTTGAAATGTGAAGGTCAGGGGAAGGAATGTGCCTTCAGGTTCTCCAACCGTAAAGACACTTATATTCTTACGAAGAATATTAGTCCTAAAAAGGAGACTTTTGCTATATGACCATCCCAAATGCTACATTCTCCAGTGAAAAATGGCTCCCTTGAAGGCTGTTATGTCTTCCTTTCTTGTGATCCAACTTTCTAACCACGGACATCCTTGATGATGGATTCCTAATGCCTTACATTTTCTGTCCTCTTTTGTCCTTTTCAGACATTAGCCCCGAGATGCTTCTTGAAAGTTAAAAGGTGAGGTACCTCCTTACTTCTTCACAGAAGTCTCAGAGACTTTTACCCTGACAGGGTGATAAATCGATGGGGTTTAGGGCAACAGACCTTTAATGTCCCTCCACTTTCAACCAACCTTCTGTCCATTTGGTGTAAAACAGCTTTTCAAAGCAGGAAAGAAGGGGATGTCACTGTCTCTCAGGCAGGATTCAATGCACCCAAGAGCTGAAACTCCCTTTGGTACCACCTAGCTTGCCCCCAGGGACCAGAGATGGAACCAAGAGCATTCATGCTTCCACTTTAGAGGATGAAGGTAGGCAGGATTAATCTGAGTTTAATAATTCATTTTCTTCATTAGTGAACAATAACTTGATTTTGTTCCTCAGTGAAGGGATTCCCACTGATTTTAGGGCTAATCTATCTCATCACTGGTCTGCTTTTTTCTACAGAAAAAATAAGTCTTTCCATGTATTTTGTTTCTTCATATGATAAGTCCCGTAGAGAATGTATTTTCTTTATTGTTGCAATCTGCATCTGAAGGGATGCTGACATTAAAACGCTTCACAATGGGATTCAGCTGTAATGAACAGCAGTTCAATATAGGTTAGTGTGCAGATTTCACATTATTATTATTGTGATGATGGTGAAGCCATTAAGTGGGAAAATAAGGTCCAAACTCCATAAACTCGTTGATAGCAGGTAGAAACTATATTAACAGGTAAGAATTTACTGTTCTTTTCAATTAGGCTGCTAATTTCTGTCCTTTCCTTCGCCACTTTAAACTTCCTTGTCATGGAGACTTTTTTTTTAATGGAAAATAATTGCATTTAGTAACATCGCTGGCCAGCTGCCAAGCATTCTGGAAGCAAATCTAGGCACTTTATATATATATATATTTATTTATATATATACATAATTTAAAATTGCCACAAATAATTCCTTGTTGTGTGAAATACCATAGGGGGAATACAGATAGTGTCAGCAGCAAAAGCCCTATTGCTCTTTAAATAAAAATACTTGGCTTAAATCTCTTTTTGGGGTGGGATTTGTTGAACATCGGTGCTTGGGGCAGGTTGGACTTGCAGTTTGATGTGTATTTGGAGCAGGATTTTCCTTGCAGGGCCAGACACTGGCTTCATCCTAAGCAAACAGTCAAGCCCTCCTGGGACAGATGAGAGAGAAACAATGTGGGGAAAAAAAAATCAAATTATTATAGGGGGAAATAAATCAAAGCAAGGAAAGGGTGAAGGCTCAAAATGGTCTGTTACCTCCATGGCCAAAGAATCCTTGCCCTGCAGAGTTAAATCTGCTGGTTAGCATGGACCAGAGTTTGTTTTCCCTTGCCTTTTCCCCCTTTTTTGCTTCAACACAGTTGTGTAGGGGTCATATATACATGTTGATATGCCAGCCCAGCCTTTCTAAGAGGTACAATGCTATTTCCTGCACAGGGGAAAAGGCATACCAGGGTTTCTTCCTAACCTGACCTTTCCAGATGCTCATATCTGTATTTCTGAACTCCCCTTTGGCCCAGTGCACCTACTTCTAGGAACAGCATAAAGTGTTAGTCCACATCTGGTCCAGTCTCTGCCAGCATCCCTAGAGGTATCATGCTTTGTCTTCAGCAATGATCCATCTCCAACCATGAGCAGAACAAAGTGAGAGGAGAGAAAATATTATTTTGGTTTTACCCATGCCTGGAGGTGTGCACTGACATCCAAATAAAGGCTTGTGCCATGAGAATTTGTTCATTAACATCTCATTGCTTTATTTCTCAGAGGCTTTTGATTAAGTGTTAGGCAAAAATGCCATTTTATTCAATCCAAGGCAGTTATTGAAAATACAAGGCTGCCCTAGTTCTGCAAAGTTCTTGGTGTTTCTTTGAACTGCCCCTAAAAACTTTAATGCCCTAAGGCAATTTGGTTTGTTTTGTCCTTCCCACCACAGACCACTTTGAAACACATATATAAAAAGATTTCTAATAATGCCTATCCAATGTTCATGTAGATTAATTATTTTATAAGCTTAAAATTGTTATGGACCAATCAAAAATAAGTCTTTAACAGATGCATCTAAATAATGAAATGACATTTGGGGAATGGACAGGCCAGGTCTCAAAGAAGTGCTGCATTTGGGTGGGCAATCAGCTGCAATTCGAGAGTTAATCCAGGGCTCTGCAGGGCAATGCTTAACCTTGGCTGTATCATTTCATTTCTCTTTCTCTGTATCAGTTCCCTGTTACAAAAGGAGGGTTTTTCTTTTTCCTTTTTTTCCCCCTTTTTTCCTTTCTTTTTCCTTTTTTTTTTTTTTCCTTTTTTTTCTTTTTATTTTCCCTTTTTTTTTCTTTTTAAGTTGTGAACCCAAATACTTTCTAATCAGACATGGATATAACAACAAACACCACTGCCATACTCCACTTCTACCCAGTAATGTATTAAGTGAATTCTCAGCACTGAAATATTTAAAATACCAGCATAGGCAACCCCTCAAACACACAACAGCCATCTTTGGAGGGGGCAAAGAGGCTGAGAAATGTGCCTTCTCCGCTCGCATCTCTCTCTGCAGGCGAGACCTTTTCATGCCAGCTGGCAGCAAGTGCAGCCCTCTTCTCGCTGCTGTGTTTAATGACCTCCGAAGTGCTACAGGGCTTCCACGGCCAGCTTCAAATGTGGCAAAGCAGAGCAGAGCTTCCTCAAAGCAACGGCTTTCTGCCACGTTTGGAAGCACACACTTTGATCGCTGCCCCGCTTTGGTCGCTTTGTAGTGGGGGAGATGCTCTTTAAAGTTTAATTTAAGCAAAGCGCACGTTTCCTCTTTTAATAGAGAAGCTGCTGAAAGTGAAACGGGGAATTATGACAGTCCTGACTAAGGCTTAAATTCAGAATAATCTCTTAGAGACTTTTAAGTTATTCTCAGACCATTTCCAAGCTGCTGTGTTTTAACTGCCGAAGGTTAAGGAAAAGCAAGGTCCTTGGGCAAGCACCTAGAACCAGTCTGTGGAGGTGCTAAATCAGCTCCTGACAGCAATTGCTTCTTCTGCAGGTGGAAAGGGAGATTTTCTTCGCATCGAGTCACTCAAGTAGATCTGCTCAATGAGCATGTAGAGAAATGAGAAACCCAACAACAGTTAAGAAGGGGACGGGAAGATCCGCATAAAACCAAGACAAGATGTATTATAGTTAATTCTAGGACACATTATATTTGGAGGGACAACTGGTTGAAGAAGTCCCCAGCTGCCACCCTTTCAAGAGTTCACCATCCCTGAAGTCATGCCAGTATAACAGTTTGCATGGTCTGACTCTGATTTACTCCCGAAAATGATGCGATTTAAAGCCTGTCCTTAAGGACAATGTATCACCGTCCCATACACAGAGGTCACTTTGACCCAGGACAGAGCAACAGAAATCTCACCCAACAGAAAACCCTCCTGATTTGGATCAGAAAAGGGTCAGTGGATGAGCTGGGGCAGTGAAAGCACTTGGGAACTATTTAAGCCACTATTGCCAGCGAGCAAGAAGCATTGCTGAGCTCTCTTGGAAATATCCCTCCGTTCCAGCTCCCCAGCAGCAGCCAGCGTGCTCTCTTTGTTAGTTCAATTCATTTTCTGTGCAAGACTTATTTTCTTCTCATATCTCCAGCAGGTTCGAGCACTTTTATTACTCTCAGTTTGGGAGGAGGGGGGTGAAATTATAACTGGATTCCAGTTACCATTTAAATGCAGCTTGACATGAATTCCAAATAAATGAAAAAAAAAAAAAAAAAAAAAAAAAAAGAAAAAAAAAATCCAGCAATCATCTACTGAATAAGAAATCTGTTGTTCACCATTTTCTCTTCATAAAAAATGTAAAAAGTAGAAATCTGAATAAATGCATGCTAAACTATATAATTGCTGAAATAAATATGTATAGATATAGGATATTCTTTGATTTAGCATAAAGAAGCAGCAAATTATACCAATCAGTGAGAATCAACCAGTTTTAAAAGAAAATAACTGAAAAGCACAAATGCAAAACAAGATTAAAACTGATTATTTAAATCAAGATTCTCTGTTTGCTGGTTTAAACCATGATTATAATTTAAATCAAGCCTCCCTGCAATGAATAGTTTAAGGACAATGATTTTTCTCTCTGACATTATGTGCGGATTCGATAGCCAGCAGAGCATTGCACTGCTTGCAAGCTTGGATGTGCCAAGCCTCCATCTCCAGCCACATTCTTTGCTTGGTTCTGGTTTGCTTTAGGTGTTTGAAATGGGCAAATAACAACCTTGCCTGAAAGAATGCAAATGTGGAAGCCCAACCAAAGTCTCCAGGATGCTTTTATTGCTTTGGGGAGGGAATTAAATGGATGCACAGCTGCTATCCCAGAGCCAGGCTGTGGTGCTGATTGCCCAGTAACACAGGGCTGGAACAGCAGCCCTAGCCCCATCTCCGAGTGCTAAGGGATGCGACTCCCTGTCCCCTAGGTACCACCGTTTTGGATAATTACATTTCACTTAACAAAACTCCCTTTGCACCTGCAGTTGGACGAGGTGTTTCTCCTCCATTAAATTGCTCTGTTTTGCTGCTCTGCTCCACCGAGCAGCTGTTAATGTTCCACCCCAGAGGTGTCTGCAGTTCAGTGATGGGTGAAATGATTAAGGCTACCAAAGCACTTGATCACTGGGAATGAAAGGTGCTACATAAACATACTCCATTAGTTTTATTAATGCTCAACAAAGCAAACTTTTCCTGTAGCTGGTTCTGCTCCTCCTTGGTGTTTAACACAATGCGTTCCCTCCAGGAGAGATGGCAGGTAAACTTGGTGCCGAACAGGGAAAGGGCTTAGAGGTTCCACCTGATGGAGTTACAGAGAAAATAGGTCCTTTCATGCAAATCAGGCTTCAGGCTTTACACGTTATAAGTTTGGTTGATAAAGAGAGGACGACTTAGATGGTTGCAGACTTTGATTTGTGAATGGCATCACATCAGACATCTAGATAAAGGATGACATAGACATTTGTGCAGAGAGAATGTCTATATTTATAAGTCATACACCTAAACCAGATGTGAGGCACAAAAGGGGACAACACCTGCTCTCCTTGTTCCTCCCTAGGCTCAGGGTCGCTCAGCCCCAGATGAATGCTTTTGGGGTTTGAGTGGCCATGAAGTGTGGCTCCCCCTGAGGGGAGTCCTTGCCATTCCTTCAGACAGGTCCCCTTCCTCAGGGACACTTCCTGCCATCAAGTCCTGGCAAATCTGCTTTCTTTGGTCTTTTTCCTTCTGTTGGGGCTCTGAATAGAGAAAGCAGAAAACAGATCCACTCACACAATCTCCATGGCTTCTGTTTAGGTTGAATGGGATATTTTCATAACTCCCATTGTTGGGGGTCATGTATGTCTGCACAGAGTTATCCTCTTTCATGTAAGTTGTCAGGGAACAGATTGACTCCCAGCTGAATTTTGGATTATGAACCCTCTTCCCACTACAATTAGTCCTCAGGATTTGTGTGAATTGAAGCAGAGCCCTGGTGATATATCAGTTGACAGTCCTACTCGTTTATATAAGTGGATGTTCCAAGTCATTTGGTTATAAATTAGCCATGTTTTGACAAAAACAAACAACAAAATATATTACTACATTAATTGTTGGATAGAGTTTCTGGGACTGAAAGTGTAGGCACTGGGGCTGTAGGTATTGGAATTCAATATAATGCATTTCAACATTTTAGTGGTTATGTAGAGGAAAACTTAAACTCATGGCTGCTAAAGTGTGTGGACATGAAAACTAGATGGAGTAGTAAAAAATAAATAAAAATCTGTCAGGGCAGGGCCTAAACAGGCACAGATTAATGCAGGCAGATGCAGTGATCTACAGCTGTATGAGCAGAAAGCTTTTGAGTGCAGCAGGGTGACAGCCTGGAGGTGTTGGCTCTGTAAAGAGTCCTAGGGTCAGGGTGAGCAAGTTTCTCAGCAGCATCCACATGAGATGCTCTTGGTGTGTTTCAGCTCACGACTGGATGTCTTGCTGGAAGGCGAGCAAAAGGAACAGAGCAGCTGGGCGAAAGCAGCTGTGATTTAGACTGACTTCTGTCTGTAAACTGCATGACTGTGCAAAAGTTCACTCTTCAAAAGTATATTTGAGAAGGTATCAGTGCTTTTTACTATGGAAATGTTTAACCACCTCTAAATAAATGCTTTATTCGGAAACTTATAGGAAGCTTCCAGACTGTAAAAATGGATTTACAGTCTGGACTCTAAATCCATTACAACCCCTCAGTCACTTTTATCTCAGTGGCTCTGGAAGTTTGCACTGTCAGCATCAGATTGTGGCTGGTCCCACACATATGAATAAGATAAAAGATTCAGGAAGCATTCCCAAAGACATCCTGGACACTAGCATCTATTATTGACTCTGAGCAGTACCCCAACAGATTCATATCCCTATAGACTATGATGAACTGAGTCCTAAGTCTTCTTTAATTTCTTTTCTTCCAGTGTAATTAATGTTTTCTAAAACTTTAGTGGTCTCACAAGCTATGCGCTGTTTATCTCTTTCCTCCTTGAACTGGATTTCATTAATTCATTCTTGGCTTTGTCTAAAGTTCTTGCAAATACATTTTGCATCCTTCAAGAGAAGAATGTCCAGACCATAGTAGAGATGGGGAGATGTCGATACTCCTTTTCCCCGGCAGACAGAGAGCAGATAGATTCTGCAGAGGAATCACTCGGATGCTTTCTTGGAGAAACTACTAAAAAAATCCCTCCCAGAGCTGCTTCACAGATTGATGTCTTATCGATGGTGGCATGTGGGGGTTGAGAGGATAGAAGGGACAGATGGTCCATAAGGTTCCTTTGAGCTACAGCCAGACTCAAAGAAGAAAGAGGAAGATTGGTGAATTTCTGGAAGAGTTTATTTCCTCCTTGGACTTGATCAGGTTGTTGAAATTCATCCAACAGACTCTGTAAAGCCTTTTGGATTCTAAGAAGAAGACATAGATCTACAGCCTCATTATTGCTTGTTCGGCTGTAAAACAAGGGCTGCAAGGAAGGAGGGAGACAATAGAGTTTGCTTCCTTCCTGTGTATACGAGCTCCTCTCCAATTGGAAATTTACTGATAGGGATGTTCTGAAATAATTATTTCAACATCATTTCTTTTGGCACAAGTATCTCTCTGATCATTCTGTTTCCACGTAGAGAGTTACTTCAAAATGAATATTTCTAAATAGTTTCCCAGGAATAATTATATTGTTACATTGCCAAGTCTAGATAAACTTACAAATAGGATTCCAGAATAGGATAAAAAAAATTAACAGATTCTTTACTTAAATGTTTTCTAAAGTATGCAGACATACTTTGTACTTGCAAAAATCCTGTCTGAAAACAAGTTCGTGACTTCGTTTTCCAGTAGTTTGAAGGAAGAATGCTAGGAATTGCAAGGAATTCAGCAGGTCACTAGGAAGGGGTACTCAATATCACTCTGTTAGGGGAGCTGATAGAGGAAGACAAGGAGCTAACTTGTGGAAGTCCTGCACAGCCATGCACGGAGTCAGAAAGAAGTCATAATAATTGCCATAAACCACTTGAGATGTCACCTAAAACCTTTGAGATCCCAAGCCACTTGGATGAAAGAGAGACAAACAGAAAAAAAAAAAAAAAAAAAAAAAAAAAAAACAAGGTTTTGCTCATGTCTTACTGCAGGTAGTTCTTGGTGTCTGGATATGTGCTGCGCTCATGAAAATGGTATCCCTTTAACATGATCCCTGGGCATGAGCCCAGCCACCACTCCACTCTAGCCAGTCCCTGAAAGTAAATAAATAAATAAATAAATAAATAAATAAATAAATAAAAGGCATGACCTTGCATTGGGGTCATAATTCCCATAGTGATTGCATGAAAGGTTTCAGAGGCGGGTGGCTGCAGCATGTTTTACACAGCTTCGGGAGAAAAAAATCTGTTGCATGACTCAAACTCATCCAGCATCTTCTCAGTGTTTACAGTTTCTACCACTCAGATTTTGCATTCAGTATCTTTACTCAAACAACTCTATTTCCTCCCTCCCTTTCTTCACCTTTATTTCTTCCTGATGAGCAATTCAGACAGCAAACTGTTCCTCTCCTCCGTTCCCATCAGTGACTCCATTCAAAGTCCTGCCCATGTTCTTATTTTCTTGGCAGAGCTATATTCAGTGAACGCATTTGTTTCTCTAGCTAGAGAACAAAAATATCTGCAAGCAAACTCATTTCCCTTCTGAACTGCTTAGGAGAGTAGTACTGGGAAGGGGGAGGAAAGTGCTTTGTCAAGTGTTAGTGGAACAAGAGAGACATCTTCTCCCCCCTGATTTCCCCCTTTTATTATTATTGGGAAGACTCTGTTAGTATCTCAGTTCCTTGGGGACTAGAAACATCTTGAAAAGATCTTTCACGCAGGCAGATAACAAACTCACTGCAGAGCTGCATCAGAAAGGGAAAAATTACTTGCTAGTAATGATGTTTATCACAATCCTTCCTCCTTTCCCAATTCTACAAAGGAAGCTATCTCTCATACAAAGACCAAATCTAGTGCTTTTTTTTTTTTTTTTTTTTTTCCTGGCAAACTCCCTGTTGTGTCAATTCAGCCTGGGTAAGCTTGACTGATTGGAGTTTTACCTAAGAAGTGTGTTGAGGGAGAAATTACAGAGTGGGCCGGTGTGATTTATATGAGATAGGTCTGAGGTGATAACACACACCCCCAAAAAAAAGTCAAGTTGCTTCTGCTAAACAAATTGTGCCATTCCCAGAGTTGAACAGAATTGGTGAAGCCCCAGCCTGATGCTGGGAGACTCGCACTTCCACTTCTCAGCAGATTCCACTCAGCTTTTCATCCCACCAGGACAGGAAAACACAGTTACATGGCACCATCTGTAGCTGCTTTGAAGGAGACTTTGATTTCCTTTGCTCTTCATGGATGTTAAAAATCTCACAGTGCTTTAATTTGAAGGTTGACCCAGGTGGTTTTTATCCTCAGGTGTCTTTCCTCATATAGCTAGCACTGAGCCTACTGGCTCCCACCCTCAACATTACACCCTAGAACAGGAGCTAACTGCATGACATGTAAACCTCAAGAAACTCTGCAAAGTGGGGGCATGCGAAGTGTACTTGTGTGCATGGACAGCTGCAAGCCAAGGTGCTTTGTTACGATGCATTTACAGTCCTGTTAATTACATCTGCTTGATGTTGCATGCTCTGTCCACTTGGTCATTGGCAAGACTGAGACCTGAGCCCAAGGGTCTGACATCCAGACCCTTGAGTCTCCCTAAAATGTTTTTGTGATGCTCAGTGAATAAGAAGTGATCCAGTGTGCCTGACTCCAGCATGCCCTCTGAAGCATTCACAGAATGACTGTGTACACCCATAACATCATCAGTCTTGGGGACGGAATTTATGATGTTGGAAAAAAAAAAAAAATAGGCTTCTCTCTCTGATTTACTGAATTCAGGGAAAAGGCACCTGTATATCAGCTGTCTTTTCCACAGATGAGAAGAGCAAAGGCACTCCATTGTAGCTGTTAATGAAAATAAAAGTACCGCTGTATTTGCTTAAGGTGCAAAGTAAATGACTGCCTTTAAGAAGGTGTCCACCTAGTAATATTTCACCTAATGTCACATTATATGATTATTGAAATATCCAGGTCAGTCAGGTTTAAGATGCTGAAGACCTTGTCAACACAGTTGACAATGAAATGCAGTTTTCCTGTGACATTCTCAGGAACAACTAAAATGATTTAGGTGCATACATATGAAAAAAAAAAAAAAAAAAAAAAATCTAACCAGCTGCCGAGAGCAAACTTCTGGAGACTCACCATTTAGTCTTCAGCATCCCCTGACTGAATTTCTTAATAAACATCAGAGTGGAGCAGCTGGACAGAAGGGGCAGGCATATAGCAGACAAATCCAAAGAAGTCAACTTTTTGTTTTTGGATAGCTTCTTTTTCAGAAGAAAGATGTTTCTGCTAAAAAATATACATAAATATATGACTTTTTAATAAGAGTATGTAGTTCATTACCCTCTGCAAATTAACCATATCTAATCATATATTTCCTAAAAAATAAAATAGCACGTTGCATCTGTTAGTCTTCATTCAAATACAAACCAAATATGCATGAGTACTGTAGTATAAACTGTTCCATCTGTTTCCACGAATGTATAGTCACGCTGGTCACCCACACACACACAACAGAAGGGTCTTTGGCTCTCAGCATCTGTCTTCACTGAAGATCTAGCTCTGGGTAACTGCATTTTGACTGGGAGTAGCCAAGCTGGACCAAGAGCAGCACTACAGTAAAATACCTCTTGAAATTTGGTGTCCGTGGTGCTGTGGTCATGGGGAGTCCCAAAGCTTTAAGATCACCGGAGGCAGATCTGTTTTTATAGCACTGCTGTAAAGCTGAGCTTCATCTTAAATTCTTAAAGAAATGGTAAAAAAAAAAAAAAAAAAAAAAAAATCATCTGTCCTTGGTGGAGGGAATCATGGGAAGCTGTTGGAGGGCAGGCGTTACTTGAGAGGCAGAGTGGGCAGTGGGCAATGGTAGCAGGCAGCAAGTTGTGCTGCCCGGGGTTTTGTTCTGTGTATACTTTTGAGCAGGGCACTTCAAAATTTATTGCTCTGCTACGTTTGAATCGAGTGGTTTTGTGTGTGACGGGGGTGAGATTTACAAGCAAAGCTGAAGCTGTGCAGGTTAGCTTTGTGGCTATTTTTAGAAAACACGGATTTGCCGTTCAGCTTGTGCCAAGGGCACCGCTGTTCTCACTTGCTGCTGCCCTTTCCCTCCGGCCTGCACATTGCAGCCGCTCACACCTGAATTACTGCAAAATCAGAATAAGCAAGGGCTCTCCAAATATCAGCTCCTACGAACAGACCATTAACTACTCAAATATAGCCAATTCCTGCATGGGAGGGAGAAGCTGCAGTTCCATAAACAGGAGGCACTGGAGGCCCTGGAGATTTGTGAAGACTGGAGAGCAGCTTGGAGCTGCAGCAGCCAGGGGCCATGAGATGACTCTGGTGCAGCCAGAGCAATTCAGCAGAATCACAGGCACAGCCATTGCCCAGAGCAGTTAGCTTTGCTTTGAGGAGCTCAGCTAACACCCCGAGAGGTCACTACACTGTACCATGTCTGCATGTGCTGGTCAGGTCCCCAGAGATGTCTCAGGTCCAGCTGTTCTGAGCAAAGCAGGCACATTCAGAGATATCTAGTCTTCTCTGCGACACTTTTCTACCCCTACAAGAACACAGCCCTTTGGCAGATAAATGCAATCACCCCTGTTTTCTCCAGTTACCATCTTCACTTACATTTCCAGCAACACAACCATTACGTTTGCAACTTATTTCTGGGCAATCCGGATCCTTCTCACAGCCTGCTCTTGCACCACTGACAATGCAACAAAGCAGACGGCGAAACGGCAACTTCACAAAACACCAAAAAGTCCCCAGGTTGTGCGTGGACAGATCCCCCTGCTCGTGACAAGCCTGCAATAATCCCAGCCTGAAATAGCAGCGATGTGGGGTGCACCCCAAGGACTGGGGACCAGCTGGGGCTAGCTGATGAAGAAAGGTGCCGCGGAGAGAGATCTGTCCCAGCTGGTCACTGGTGCCAGTGCTGTCGTTTTAATTATCTGTGTGTATATATACAGATATATAATACACACTGTACCTCTTTATCTGCTGGATGGGTTCACTAAATATATGTCAACTGAAATTACTTTAGAAAGAGTCTCAGCACTCAGCTTCCCACCTGCTTCTCTACGACAGCTGCCCAGACTCTGTAAAACACATGAGATGAAAGGCACTGTAGAGCTACAGCACGATGCTATTATTATATCTAACAGATGAGCAATCAGATCGGAACTGACCAGGGACTGAGCATCTAAAGCAAGAGGAGAATCCTTTGGGGACACCGTTACCATGAAAGTAATATAATTCAGTATTTGTACTAGTGACTCTGAAATTCAGCAGCAGTCAACCTAGTGGTAGCATCCTTTTAAATAACATCTTTCATTTCTTAGCAAACAGCAATATCCTATAAAAACATTAGGACAGGGAAAGGAGGGGAACTGCACAGCAACCAAACAAATGTACAAGAGGCAATATGGACAGGTAGGAGAATCAAAAACAAAATCTTGTTGAATCTGTCGGCGTCCTAAAGGAAAAAAAGGATGATGACATACTGGGCTGAGGGCTGAGCTGAGCCTCAAGCGAAGGGCGAATAACAGAGACCACCAGGGAGACGGTCAGAGAAGCAGCATTCGGCCACACATCACAGCCCAGCTGACACCATGAGACTATGGGGCTGTTCTCATGCCTGGGACCCTGCAAGCCAGAAAACAGTTCAGCAATATGCATGGTACAAATCCAAGAGGGAGAGCTATCTGAGTATCCATGTGGTGGGCATTTGGTTCATAGTCAGGGGGGGAAGTAGAAGAAAGCAACCTGCTTTGACCATTAAAGACAGCTTTAGGGAATAAGACAGCATAGAAATAAATGAAATCATATGCCCAAGAGTTTGTAAAGCTTTGACATAGAAATGGAGTGATATTGAAGCTCTTTTTTAATTATTGTTTGTTTGTTGTTTTCCCCAATAAGGTTATATTTTTAATATGCAAAAAGAGCAGCAGGCTATTGATTAGCCTTACATTGCACTGAACTGATTTCCTGGACAAGTTCAATATCAATAACTCAAAATCTGGGAATAAACCAATAAACATGGACTGCAGTTGACCTTAACTGTAACCTTCACACTATCTTTGTGGCAAAAGGGAAAAGCGAGCATTGAAGATGATAATGAAAGCTCTTGTTTTAGTGCATATTAATATGCACAGCCATCAAACACTCTTCCTGCTAGATTTTCATTTCATGAACAAATTGGATGAGACTTAGAAGATCACAGGACGAAATGCTGCTTTTGACATCCAAGTGTCTCACGCCTTAATAACCCTTTGCTACGATGGAGTTCTGCCACTAATAAAAGTGTTTAAGGGTAGTAGACCTGGAGTAAAGGAACTCAAATTCTCCTTGTTTCAGCTACTTACTGTGCCAGCTTGCTCAAATCTCTCTGGGCTTTTGTTTCCTTCTTGGAAATACTGACACTAAGACTTTCTTCCCTCCTTCCCCCTCGATGAACATGTACAAGAAAGAATTTAAAGTGAAACCATTGGAAAAATAAATAAATAAAAATTGAATGGTGATGGCATAGGGGATCCTGGGGTTACTACAAAGCCTATCTGGGCTTCATCTGTCACAGCAAGGGCTGGGGGAGGAAGGCAGGGAAAGGATATGACTGCAGTTTCTAAATATATCAGCCAGGTAAACATCGGGGAGGGAGCAGAGGTCTTCAAGCTTAAAGATGGTGTTGGCACAAGAACAAATGACTACAAATAGGCCAAAAATAAATGTAGACAGGAAACTAGAAATTTTCTAAGCGTTTAGGGAATGAGTTCTGGAATTTCTGAACAGTCAGATTAGACCAAAACATAACTAGTTTTAGGAAAGGTATTAAGACAGATGTGAGAAGGCCTGTTTGGGATGATGCCTCTTATATTCGAGGAATAGAGCCACTGACCTTGACCATCCCTCTTAATCCCATGTTCCTCTTTCATTTTTCTATCATCCAACACCCGGGGTGTCCTGTGCAGTGTGCCAGAGAGAGCTGTGTCAGCCAGGTCACTCCTTCATACCAGCAGACCCTGTTTTAATACAGCACCAGTTCACAGGGCTGAGAGCCACAGAGGTGGGAACTCGTCAAAGACACGCTGTACTTGAAGGTTTCTTGCCATGCAGGAGAGCAGAGCATCTGCTTAATTATGAACTATTCCAGACAGAAAGGATGTCTCTGCACCCAGCACGGGAACACAGGAACAAGGGAAAATCAAAACTGGCTCAAAATCCGTCAGCCCAAGTTATCTTTTCAGTTTATGCATTTTTACCTCAATACACATTCAAGCCATTCAATGAAAAGTCAGATCCCTGCTGGGCAAAGTGCTGCTCATTTCACGTTAAGGAACAGTCCTCTTCCTAAAGGAATTACAAAGCTCGCCAGAGAAAGAGGTTATTGTCCCCACCTCATACACAGGGAACAGCAACAGGGCAGCACGATAGTATTTCTAAAAACAGCCTCAGCTTGGGCCCTTACAGGCTCAATCTTACCTTCAATTTCTCTCAAAATAAGAGCAATTGGGTGTGAAGCCTGACATTAAAAAAAAAAAAAAAAAAAAAAAAAAAAAAAAGCAATCTTTTTTTTTTGTAAACATGTAAAAATATTGCTGTTTCTACTTCTTACATCTTTTGACTCCAGGATCCAGCTTACAACCCCTGCAGTGTGTTTCTCTGCATATTTGGTTGGCTCTCAGAGCCACTTTTTGATCTATTTTGGGATGGAGCAAAGTGAAGGTTTTTAACATACCCCCATTGGGTAGACATGTGATTAAAGAACCGAGGCAAATATGGCTCTCAGTTTTCCCAAGCCTAATAAGGCTTTAATCCAAACACTTAGTATTGCATGTTTTCCCATACTATTCCAAGCAATCTAGTCTGTATATTTTTATTTTCCTCACTTCATCACTGATGTTCTCTGCTTAATAGAATTATCGTCACCTCTGATGACCATTTTAGTTTAGTAGTGATGGCTTAGTATTTATACCTAACATTTGCCCTCAAAACTTTTGACATGGGATAAGAGAGCAAAACAATTAAAACACAATATTCTGCTACATGATGATAATTTTCCCTCATTGGTGAACATTAGGAAATGGCATTATTGTAAAGACCCAATTACCTTTTTATGAGCTTTGTATATTTGGAAAGTAATAAAACAGAGTTATAAAACTCAGATGATTAGGAATCTCAGAGATGCTTTGCATTTTAAGAGGTGGGGGAGGAATATTCTTTTAATTGCATCTGAGCACAGCCCAACCAACGATTAGTTACTTTCAAAGCAATAAACATTACCTGGGAAGCAATAAAAGGAAGTGCAGGAAAGTTACTTGATGGATGATTCCCAGAAGGCATAAGGCAAAAGAAGGGAATGTGGTTTAGTGGTTAGAATAACAGCCTAGTAGGCAGGACTCCTGTTGTCTCATCCTAGCTGTGAAGATGACTTACTAGATGCTCTTGGGTTCAACATCTCGTTTTATCCGGTGTTAATTTGGTCTAATAATACCCAAAGAACTAATGTGAAACTAAACACATAAGTGTTTGTCAAGGCTTTGAAAGCTAGGATGAAAGAAGTCAGAATAAATATAAAATATAAGTGGCTGGAAAACATGGAATGAATTTAGCTGAAGTCTGACTACACAAAGTACTAGCACAAGTGAGTAGGAGAGCTCCCATCATCTACGGGTCAAAAATCAGTTGCTCAATCTTACCATGGGAATCACAAAGCATCTTTAATTTCAATTCTTGGAGAATTCAGTGAAGCTTCATCTCACTTCCAGTGATTTTCATCATGCTAGCACTGGCCCTATAACCTGAGTCTCTTTAATTCAATCCCACATCATTCTCTCAACCCTCCACAGCCCGAATCCCAGGTTCCTCTCTGCTAATATGATCTGTCACAGCACAAGCAGAGCAAGAGAGCAGAAAAGCACAGAATAAAGGATATGCACAAGTTTTTAAGACAGCCTATTCTTGCAAAGCATCTTAGAAAGCCAAAGTCAGAACAAGAACCACCTGTGATTCATTATTGGCCCAGCACCACAACAATTTTCAAGTGGGTGGTTCCAGTTAGAGCAACTGAAAAAGAAACCCCATGAAAGGAAGAAAATTTCCAATATTTTTACATACTTTTAAAAATTATTCTGTTACCTTATCTTTCAAGGCTTAGAGGGGACCTCAGGACAGGACAGTCACCTCCATTCCTAGAACTGCTGTGAGAGCACTGATGGGCACAAATAAGGAAATGAGGATTTAGATATGTCAATGGAATGACAAAGATAAATTTGTTGAGAACTATGAAACAGAGCAACAGTTAGGAGTAGCCAGAGACAAGTCCATCCTTTACATTGGGCTCTTATGTTCTTGTCAGATTTCAAGTCTGCTTTTTCCAAAGCAATACAACAATGTGACCCCTGGCTGCCCTTGTTGAGCACATGGAGGCCATTTAAAAGTGCAGAACGAAGTTGCTGGGTCCCCCTAAGAATTTACATCCAAGAGAAGGTATGTCTTATCATTCACTGGATACCATGAAAAAGGCATTAATGTCAAGTTGCTTTAGGGGGCTGGTTACTTTTTCATCCACACCAGTTCCTACACAAACCTGGAAACAAAACTATTTGTGGAGTCTTTGGAACTGATTGCCCTCATTTCCTCTGCCTTAGCCGGAGTTTGGGTGGATATCAAACTTTGTCCATATTATTTTTACTTTTTTTACTTTGCATAACTCATTTCACATATAACAGAACTCACTTAGGATATGAAAAATATGAGCTGCTTCAGATGAATTTTTTTTCTTTTTCTTTTTTCCCCAAGTCCACTCTGTGATCTTCAGGGAGAAATACTGTCCATAAACTAATTAGATCATTTCCTTCCACTGATACAAACAGCCTGGAAGATAATGAAATTGCATGCATGCTTGGTTTTCTAGTTTTTCTATTTCTGTGCCAAAACATTTCTTTTCCTTAATTATAGAGAAATTTGACCAGGTTTATGCCAGAGTTATACCATCTCTTTGTATGTAGTTACTTGAGATCACAGTGTTGTATTCTGTAACGCTGATGCAGCTTTCTAAGTAGTTGACATAATGGTGCCTGAATATGTCTGGTATAATGCTTGTACCACAGCAGAGGGAGAAATGTTCTGTTCACAGCCACTGAGATGATGTTTGAGATCATTTGGGTTTGTCCTTTTAGTGTCATCATTTTTCCTAAGTATTAAAACCACCAAAAACTTCAAGAATTTTAATGCAAAGACCCAGAAAATATCCTGGAGCTGTCTGTCCATTCTCCAGTGAATCTGAGGACCACTGCTCCTGTCTTCTCTACTTCAGTTAAGTGTCTGTACCTAGATGGCACAAATTTGCACTGAAACCCTGTTATCTCACTGGCATATAAGCAAGAGCTTAAAATAAGGCACAGCTGAAGTCCTCTGCAAGATCAGGACCTCAGAGCATAACGCTATGAGATGCCAAAATCCTTCATGGTTCATTTAATCATCAGGAGCGTAGGATATTCAGCATTTTGCCAAGCTGGGCCTCTCCAGCTGTGTTATATTGGTTTTGATTGCTCTTAGTTCACTCGTGTTCATGCCCCGTTTCAATTTGATTTGAATGAAAACCAAGCCTCCAAAGGCGCTCTGATGAGAACGCCACAATCTACCCAGCTCGCCCTGGAAAGGGGGAAAAATATTTGAGCTGCAATTTTAAAGCACACAAACACAGCAGTTCCTATTCAAACACCGGTTTCGCATGTGGGGCATTGACGGCAGAAAAGCTGAAGGCAAAGGAAGTATAGAAAATCGGGTGAAAAGCAATTTGAAGAAAAGTTATAGGAAACTTAGAAGCAGGGTGGAGGAGAGAGAAGAAAGCATAAAGTTTGATTGCTTGCTCATTACAGTCAGTGGCCAAAATCCCACTGAGTTTAATAGCACATGATCGAGCTTCCCCTTTATAAAGTTAATATTGAATAGGAAGCATCCTAGCTTCCGAAGGATTCTTCTGGTGCTACCAGCTGGAACCTAGATGCCCCATATAAGAGTTGGCTTTCCATTAACATGTACTTTAAAAAGCAGTGCATTGGTAAAAATCAGCTTCAGAGTGGATATAAAAAGTTCAGTTTTACATAGGAGCATTTTAGTACAATTTTAACTCACTTTGCACCAATGTGAATGATTTTTCATGTTGCAAAGCACCAGAGAATCAAGCCGAGAGCTTTTTTTGATTTTTTTCAGTCAATGGCTCTTGGGATACCTTGTGCTCTGCCAAATTAGCTGAGGATCTGGCCCAAAGGGGGCAGCATAATGGGAAGAAAATGAAGGATTCATAAATTCGGACTCGTTTTGCAGATCTGGGGTTGGAAGGAGTAGATTGTAGTAGATTTGCTGCCATTCAGCTTCCATGAGGTTAAACTACCTTTTGTTGAAACAAGACAAAAACACCATGTTTGAGTTATTTCCCTCTATAGTCATAGCTACTGTGACTTAGTCCAGATTCAGTCTACATTCTTAAACCTCTGAGCAATTGTTGGCAAACCCTGTCTGAGTGCTGGGATCTCAACTAAACGTTTTCACAAACATCTGCTAGGGCTGCCTGACAATCACTTTTTTAATTTTTTATTTTTTGTGTGTGTGAGTTTTTTAGAGTCAGAAATCTATTTTAAAAGCTACAGAACAATAGCATTCATGCCGTGGCATCCTCTGTAGGAGCTGGTAACTCTCATTGCTTAATTACAAGGCATGTTTGAGTCTTGGACATCGTCCCGGTTCATACTGTTATTAAGTTGATAGGGGAGCTGTAAACTGGGCTTATGAGATCCCCATTCCATCAGCCACTCCATCTGACATTCCTAGGTACAACTCAGGAGCAAAAATGTTGGGTATTTCTCATGTTCTCCACTGAAGTAGAGATGACAATAGATTAAATAAGTTAATGAGAATGTAGATGCCATTTTCCTTTGCTCTTTCAGCGCTTCTTCATTTCTTTTCCACCAAGCATACATTGTTTTTGACTCTCAAGTACTATGTGTTCTGGACAGTGTGTTCAACTCCAGAAGTAGCCATATTTTAGTAGATAACAACTTGTCTCTTAGCTGCTCTCATGTCTCTTTAAAGAGGATCTTTCAGAGCATTCAGTACTATGTGAAGAGATTTAATCACCCCGTCTTCAATCTGCTCAGGCTCAAACATGAGTCAGTATACAACAAGGAATGGAAAGAAAAAAAAAAAAAAAAAGAAATCTGCGAAAAGCATAAAAGATTGTTGGATTCATTCTGTTAACATAAATAATTTTCCTCTGTTCTCATGAATGTAATTCCAGTGTGCACCCATAAACAGAAGACATATTATTGCCAATATGCGGGATATTTGAGGGTCTGTATACTCTCAAAGTTCTCAAGTAATAAAGGTTATTATGAACAGGGTTATGAATTTTTATACACACGCATACACACAGGGAAATACTTAAAATACTTTAAAAAGCTTGAGTATTTCGAACTCATCAAAGGCTCTTCCCTCATCATTTAGAGTTTTCTGGATTGTTAATTTTAATTTTCTCATTCATTTTGTTTAAATTGTTCATTATCTCATCACTGCCAGAGTAAGCTGAGGCTTGTTGAAAGCACTCACTATGAAGTTGTCTAACATCAGAGCCTTTGAAAAGTTGAAGGTACTTCCAAGATTATTAATAATTACATTTTCTAAGCTATTTGACATGGCTAAGAAAACCCCACATCCAAATTCCATTGTGAGGATGGTGAAGAAATACAGATTTTGCACAGTTAGTAAGTGCTGTGCTTCAAATGCCCTGGCATTTGTATAACTCTGTATGCAACACGGTAGATAAGAATAGTGAAGTTGAATCTGTTTATGGCCTTTCATTATTACGGGGAAAGTGAATTTACAGTGTCATTGAAAATGGATTTTTTTTTCAAAACTCACTTCATCTAGAGCGTATTGAGAATGTATCTTATTAGCATATGTAAACCGATGAGTTTGTATAGCATTTTTCAGTTGGGATTGTTGTGCTGGAGGTTGGTGCAGGCAAGAAATGAAGTTGGTTTGACACCCCATGACAAAATAAAATGAAGCACTATTTTAAGGCTATCCTAGAGGTATGTGAAAATAAAAATTGACTCAAAGCAGATATTTCTGAAGAATAAATTGTCTGGATCCATGTCCTCTGCACCACGGAATGGACTGGGCTAGCTGAGGCACTGCTTCTGTTTAGACTCAGATATATTTCCAAGATATTAATTTCAGGTCAAACCTGAGCAGTTCTGAGCAAGACATGGGGCTTGTGTTGAGGTTCAAACATCTCCCAGACACTGTGGTCAGGGCAGTATCTTCTGCTGTGTATATTTATATCTGAATGAGAGTAGAGACACACATCTTTCCCAGCCCAGGTGGCAATGCCGCAGAGCTGAGTCAGGTCTGAAAACCCAGCCTCACACTCATACACACCTCCCTCACTGCCACAAGGCTCATTTTTCCTCATCTCTAGTTTGCAGACTCCCCAGCCTACTTTAAATTTTGTTGCCTTTGAGGGAGGGAAATCCTATGTTGCTGTCCCAGCTCCAATTTTCTTCCCCCTCCTCACTGAGTATGGAGAACTCCACCGGTGCTTCTAGGTTCAGCCCCCATATGCCTCATTAGCCCATCACTCAACAACCCTGTCTTGTTCTACAATATATTCCTTTCTCCCTAGGTATAAAGAGAGATTTCTCCCCTTTTGCCCTTTCTCAGGAGGTGAAGGGATTTATTTCTGGCTCGGTCATGAAAGACGTATCAGGAATCCTCAGTTATTTCCTTGTTTCACCCCTGAGCCACAGCATGACCCTGGAATAATCATTTGCATCCACATTTAAAAGTCTTCAAGCTGTATACGGTGTGGGTGAGGGGCTGCATAGCTGCTCCTACCTGAGATGACCTGAGTGGCAAGAGGAAAAAGAGCAAAAGCAACTCTTAAATTTCTCCTTAGGCAGCAAAGTCTCCACCTGCGCATCTCTCCAGGTCGGTACAAGATGCCACCCAGGAACAAGAGCAAAGCACTTTGAAATATACTCAGCCATGCAAAATGAGGCAGTTGTCAGTGGGCCCTGCACAGAAATACTCCCCCGCTCTGGTCTCTTTGATCAGTAACTTTCAGGGGAAGGAAAAAAAAAAGGCGAGAAGGGCAGAATGCAGAGGGGAAACGAGTGAGCTGCTTTCCTCTGGCCATGCCAGGCAAGGCAGGTGGCTGGATGAGGGTACACGGGAGGTCCCCTTCCCCAAGGGAATGTGGCAGAGGGATGCAGAAAGACTGAACACCCACATCAGTGATTTGTCTGCCTCAGACAGCACAACCCAAGGCATTTCATGGCATTTACCAAAAGCCTGGCTGACCCAGCATCTGCACATGGGATCCTTTCCCCATCATTTTGCTTTCCCATTTGATCCCACCAGGAGCTCATTTGTACATCTGGGAGGCAATCAGGTTTTCTGTCCTGTCCCACTGAGAACAGATTTGGTTCAAATTCCAGTTTCCACTCATCTCCTCCAAATTTACAGGGTTTCTTCTCTCTCCCTCCAGCTACATTGTTGTTGTTGCATTGCAAACCAAGAGGTGAGGTTTTTCAGCAGGGCTGCTCTGAGCCTGTTTTGTATGGGGGAAGAATGTTTTGGCAGAGCAAGGCAGTCCTGCTGGGTCAGCCCGAGGACAGGAGCAGATGGGAGCATTACATGAAAGCGCACTCATGGACGGCATCAAACCAGCCTCATTTGGGACCCAAAGCCTTTGAGATAACTTGGCTGTGACCAGCTACCAGTTGGCAATGAGGCAATGCTGATTGCTCTAGACTGGAGATTTCACTAAAATAATAATAATAATGACATGAGAATAATCATTGCGTTGGTTGTGTTATTCCCGTGAGCTCATTTTTAAAGTGTGGCAAATGCAAAATATTGCTTCTGGACCTACTTCCATGCATACTGTTCTCACAAAAGCACTGAGGACAAACTGTTGTCCTCTACGGGCTTGGTTTCTGTGTCTTCCCATTAATTCATGAGTGGCCTTTCTGAGCTTACATTTGCATGCCTTCCTCTTATCTTTAGTTTTCTTAAATGAGATTTATGCTGGGGAGCAGGAGTGGATGAGGAGAACCAGTACTGATAGGACTAGATACGCAGATAAAGATCTGATGAGTAAATATCTTGCAAACTTCTGGGCTCCCCATGCTTGTAACAAAGCTTGCTGCTCCACGATGTATCAAACAGGTCACCCCCAGCTTTCTGCAAAAGCTCAGGGCAACGTTTCCTCTCCCGTCAAATTAAGCTGGCTTTTCTGGGCCTCCAGCCACATCAATCAGAGGCAACCCCAGGGAGATGCCTCCCAGAGGTCCCACTAGACCTCAGCAGGGGTTTGTCCCTCATGGCATGATGGAACAGCCAATGCTCTTCCTTAGGAAGGGGACTGGTGAGTCCAACCTGTCCTCTGCCAGAGCAAAGACCTCTGGAAGAAGAGAAGCCATGGCAAAGGAGATTTGTCTTGGCAATCACGGAATCATTAAGGTTGGAAAAGCCCTCCAAGATCATCTGGTCCAACCATCCCCCTACCACCAACGTCACCCACCAAACCATGTCCCTAAGCACCACGTCCAAACTTTTCTTGAATAAAGCCAGGGACAGTGACTCCACCACCTCCCTGGGTAACCCATGCAACAACCTCTCCTTCTTCCCCTCTCAACTTGATTGGGCCTTCCACACTGCTGGCACCATCAGAAAAATAAATAAATAAAAGCAAATATCAGCCCAGTGTCAGAAGTACCCAAGACTGAAATTTTGACAGCGGCAATGTGCCCAGATGGAAAACTGGTAAGAGATGCTCAGTGCACCTTGTTTGCTTGTGCCAATGACGTCTTTAGGGAAGTCCTACCAAGCAGCCACTTGAGTCACACACACCCCTTTCCATCTCTGGGTAACCACAAGGTAGTTTATTCTCATTTCATGAGGGGCTACATCAAGTTTCTGATGAGATTTCACTTCTAAAAGAGGCTGCACACATTGCAGAGGATTCCCAGGGAGCAGCTGACATGCAGTAACTCCTTGCCGGGAGTGACTTTTTATGCTTCAAAGCCCCTCTCAGCTGCTCCAGACAGGGATTATTACTGCTGCATATTCAAGTTTAGGAACTTTATATTAAGCATCCAGGCCTGTCGTCTGAATTATCCCATACTGCATCTTAGTGCTGAGTCACATCCCTTAATACAGAGCCCTGTCCTTAAGGAGATGTTCAGCCCTGAAGCTCGATTCGCCCCTGCAGGGGGGCATTTAATTGGGGCGGGAGGGGGGCAAAAATGCCATTTAACCCTTTCTGCATCCTTGTTTCATTTCAGCTCCTGCTGCAGTGACCCAGGCCCCGAGCCCAAGGCACTGCAGCATCCTTTCTTTCTCTCTCCTCCTCTCTATGCACTGGCAACTGAGGCACCAATGATGTTTACGTGGGCAATGTGCTGCACATGTCCTGATGGATAAGGTCTGGGTCCTGCCTCTTTTCCCAAAATCCAGCTGCAATTTCCTCCCTTATGGCAGGATGGGGAGAGGGATGAAGGAAATGCAGGTGGAAAAAACATCACAGTTTACCTCTTATGTTTTTTTTAGAGTGAATGGGATTGGGATGGCCACAGGGACTGGGATAGTTTAAGTATGGAAACAGGACTGGGAGCAGCAGCAGACTTCTAAACTCTTTTAAAAAGGTGGGAAGAAAAAAGATGAAAAAAAACAACAGTTGTTTTTTTTTCTTGCCTTCTTTTTCTTTTTCTTTTTTTTTTTTTTTACATAGACATCAACTAGTTAGCGGTTGTTAATTAAGAAATGATCCCAGCGAAAGCTGCTGCTGCCACTCTAATAAATCATTCATTAACAGTCCATTTCAGTGGGATTGTTGTTTCCAAGCACCGTATTTAGCTGTTGGAAGCAACCTCCATACGCTGAAGCGGGGGAAGCAGTTAGGGCTTGGCCATTACCTGATGCTTAATGATGCTCTGAGCTGGGAAGCGATGGTTGTGCTCTTTGTATTTTGCGCAGATCTGGACGGTTTAACAGGAGTGTGAGGGGGTTTGTGGGGTTTCTATGGTGATCAGTGCCAGATAAGACCACAGACGGATGATGGAAGTGTGCTGCGAGTACAGACACACAGACCTTGTTTCCCCCTGTACTCCTCATATCCAAAGACTGCGATATCGCCAGACTGTAAATTCGGGGGAAAACACTTGTGCTGCTCTAACAGCCCTCGAAATGCAAACAGCTGAATGCTTCTCACTTCACAATGAGGCAGGACTGCAATTCCTTTCTTGCCGCACTAATGTTTTAGGTTAGGGTTTTAAAAATGACAGCAAGATGCTTTGATGCCAATTTTGGGGGCCTTCCTCCCTTTCCCACCTTGCAGTTTTGTGCTCAGAGGTTTGATGCAGAGATGCTGGCTGCTCTCAGCCTGGGGGATACAGGCACCTTCTCTGCTCTCATTGCAGGGAGAGGGTGCATCATTTCCTGCCCTAACAGCGGTAATGGCACCCTAAATTCCAGCCCCTCATTTCCTCGTGCATTAATCACACTTCAAATTTAAATTCCCATGTTGGAGTAGGGAAATTTATTCCACGGGTGCAAGGTCTCCACCTCCTAAAAGTAGTGTATATGAAATACATTTAAGAATTTCATAGAGAGCAGATTGTGTTAGGACAAATGTATATGGAGAGCCCACCTGCGGTCTGTAAATAATTCAAATGTTAATCGTTGTGCTTGGCACTTCAGTGATGGCTTTTACTTCAATAACACCTCGAGCCCTCAAGCAATTATCAGGATCCCGCTGTGCAGCGTGATACACTCGCTTAGAAAGGGCAGTCCGTAGCCCAGAGAGTTTGCTGTCTTGTTGCAGAATCCACCTTTCAGGTAAATAAATAAATAAATAAATAAATAGTGTCATTAAATGAAAAAAAAAAAAAAATGTTTTTTTTTCTATCCCTGTTCAAGTCATTTAACCATGAGCTGCTTCTTGTGATTAAAAAGTTGTGTTCAGCATGTTGACAGACTGTCAGAGAAGTCCTGTGTCACAGAAGAAAACTTCCCCAGATTCTCATATTCTAAAAAGTGCCATGGCAAAAAAAGGATGCTGCCTTTTTCTGGTGCTCCAGCCCCCAGCATGTCTGGGAGCGAGGAGGATCAGTCCAGGCCATGCGGTGTTAAACAGCCATGAGCATCACCCTGGTCTCTGTGCTGGTTTTACGGTTTTCTTTTTGTCTTTACCCATTGATGAGACTGTGCCTTGTAAAAATGTAGTGACTTATTTTGTCCAGGCAAGAGGAAAGAATGAAGGGGCATAAGGTGGAGACACTGAACAAATTCAATTTGTTCCTGGTTCTGCCATGAACTTCATGGCTGTCCCATGTCCTTTTAGTTGTGTTGCACCTTGATTTCCTCGCTGATTTGTAAAATCAGTGTGCAGGCTTCAGGAGATGCTGCACAAGTCATTATCTTAAAAAAAAAAAAAAAAAAAAAAAAAAAAAAAAAAAAAAAAAAA